>NW_018020868.1:48480-56580 GCF_002006095.1 Pseudomyrmex gracilis | reverse complement strand
TAGCGCCCGATCGCAAGAAACTGAGTCGTTCCGCGCTTGTTTGTTTACTCCGCCTCTCGTTACTAAGACATTACATGAGAGAAGCCATTTTCCTTTTCATCTGATAATCGTGCACGCCTATAGAGTCCGATCATCGCTCCCCGCGCCTTCATTGGTTCACATTTATTAATTCATATCTCAATAAATATTGCGAATTTTGCAAAATAGTATATAACTTTCCTGTTCAGAATGACCCGATTTATCTACACACGTCGGCTTTATAGTTCGTTGTCAGACACCCTGTATATATCAAAATAAGAAAAACATCTCTTGAATATTAAAATTTACCGTTAGAGCTTAACCTGTTCAAGCTTATTATTAAACTTTACGCAAAGATCGATAAGTTATCACCCTTAAGTCGCTACCACGCAACATCACAGTTAGTTGCAAAATTAATAACTTTTAAACTAAAAGAGATAGAGGAAAACAGTTTGCGTCATAATCCTTAGCGCATCAAACTGCAATATACCAGCCGTTCGAACTTTCTAACTTTAGTTATTAACAATNAATTGTTTAAATAATAGAAATTATCAAACTTTTACCGTGTGGTATTTTACAACTAACCAATAGGAATTGAGATGTAAAAATCATTTTGCTCTAACTTTTACCGTTCTCGAAATATTCAGTTTGTTAACTTTCACTCTTTGTCATAAATCACAGAGTAGCCGATTGAAGGTACCTCTAAAAATAGTTTCAAGCTATCTCTTCTGGTTCTTGAGATATCCGCGATTTGCAAAAAGGACTATGTATCGTTAAATGTGTGTGTAGAACATTAANATTTTATATTTAATATTTTTTATTTTTTCTTTAAAATTTAATAATCGATAATATTTAATTTTTTAAATATTTGTGTTATATATATAACACAATATAATATAATACAATTAATAATATAATATAATACAATACAATAATATAATACAATATAATACAATTATATATATATATATATATAATTGTATTATATTGTATTATAAACACAAAATGTTTACTATCAGTTCTACCGCTATACTTGGCGCGAAACTATGGCTGCGTCCCGACTTAGGGTACGATCTCATGCACTGTTATTTTTCGCGTAACGCGTAACGCGTAATCAATCAGAGAGATTACGTGCTTTATGTTAGTACACGTAATTTCTCTGATTGGTTACGCATTACGCGTTACGCGAAAAATAACAGTGCATGGGATCGTACCCTTACGCATATCCACGTATTTATCTATACTATTTATACTATATGTAACGTATACTATAGATAAATGCGCGCATATTATGCGTAACTCGGAACGCAGCCTATATCTACACGAAAGTGTTGTCACCTGGTGGCGACAAGAGGCGAAGTACGCTCAACCATTACGCGCTCTGGTGGCTGACGAAAATCCGTGTTCGACGACGTAGACGTAAATTCTTAGAACCTAGTTTTTCGGCATTTCGGACTTTGTATCCAGATATCTCCGTTGGAAAGGCACGGAGGAAAAAAACCGCGAAATACTTTTTTTCGTGCCTCGATCTCAACTTTCGATTGAGTCTACTACAAACTCGATCGGTTTAGTCGTTGTTGAGATCGAAAAATCTCGAAAAGGCTCTCGGCTAAATTTCACGTATAAGAGGCACGGGGTACCTCGCGCACTTTGTTTGCGCATCATAGAGCTTATACTCATGGAGAGGCCATGCGAGCGCAAGGAGGATCGACAAAGAGAGATATTTTTCTGTTTCAATTGTGGCCACTTCTTATAGAAGAGAATAACAGAGAACACGGAGTGCCACGAGGGAGCCACAGTTGAGACAAAATATATCATGAATATATCTCTCTTTGTCGATCCTCCTTGCGCGGTCCTCTCTATGGTTAGCATATAGGCATGGCCTCTCCAGAAGTATAAGCTCTATGTTGCGCATATACTTGGCACGAGGCATTACCGTGCCTCTTGATATGTGATGCAACTATAGCATCCTATATGAATTTAAGAATTGTAATTTCAATTCTAAAACTCACGTGTAATAATTTACACGTGAATACATATCCAGCAAACAATTTCTGACTGCGCAGACCTTGGCAACAGAAACTGTGTGCAGAAACGCTACAGTACGGAAACATGCTTTNGTGCTGCCAAAACTGTTAGCACATAGAGACAAAAAACGCAACAACTCTGTTGGCACATACATGAGACTATTGCGGCCAAAATGATTCCATATATGTTAGTGAAATTGATAACAAATAGATGTCGATAGCAAGCAGATCTGCTTTAGCAATACTGTGACCAAACAGTCCGTAAAACCGTATGAGCATCTGTTTATGACAAAACGTTGACCGCAGTCGGGTCGATCTGTTGAACGCATTGACGACAGATTGCCACCAAACGCCAAGCAGATCTGTTCGTGCATATGTGCGGACTGTTTGCACGCAAGCCTACTAGACTGTCTGTTTGACATCTAGACAACAAAATGGCGATTATCTGCGATCATATCTGTCGCCTGTGTTGATAACAGATTGTTAACGAACGTTGAACAGTCTTTTACAATTAGACCTTGTTTATGCGGGCAATAACTGTTAGCTTATGCCGGAACCGGTAAAGTTTAACTACAAGATTTTAATACTTCTACTTATACGCATTCGGCAATGAAGCAATCATAAATGTAATGTATTATCTTCGTATTTATTGAGTAATATGAAACAATGGGTGCTTTCCAGCTACGTACATTCGACACTGTGTAACACAATATCCACTAGTGTGAATAAGATACACTGATATGCTCCTTCTCACGCTAATAGACAGTATATTATACATTTAACTTTAATTTTCTCGAAAATTTGACGTGGTAGATCAATTTCACTGCCAGATTCGTTTTCAGTGACCAAAAATTAATTAAAAAACACTTTGTTTATTCAAGTATCAGCATATATTAACAAAACATTTGTTCGCGTTGTAAAAATGTACTTTAAATTATATTTAAGAATAAGAAGAAAAGTATTTTTATTTATTGTTGCAGGTACATTGCATTGCAACATTTTTAGTAAAATAATAATTTAACTAAATAATAAATTACATGTAGGATACCTTGAGAATAAGTAGATAAAAATAATTATATGTTACTAAGGAACACAAGTGGTCTCGTGGACTAAGTGCAGGAGCTGCGAATATGGAGGTCTCGAGTTCAAATCTCGCTATCACATTTAGAATTTTTTTAGATTTGGTCTCTTTCAATAGAGTTCATCGATTGATCAACAAGCTGAATCAGGCTTTCAGAAATTAATTCGAGTGAAATCTCGAATTAACTTCCCTCCGATAGGCGATACTGATTTTCTTTGTTTTTTTTAGTAATTCCACTTGGATTCTAGGTGACAGATCTGATTCTTGGTAACAATCTGTCGGCGCTTCTAACGGCAGATTTAGGGTACGTTCGGGGAGCGCGCTATCAGCGCTGTTGCATCATTCTATCTTTATTGCTAATTAGATGTAAAACAAAGACAGAATAACGCAATAGCGCTGATAGCGCGCTCCCCGAACGCAGCCTTAGTCTGTATTTGCTACTGTTATGTTAACAGTGCTAGTAACAGATATGATGAGTATTTGGCGCGATTTTGGCGCCAACAAACGATCATCAAATCTGTTCTGGATTTGGTGCGTCACTTTGGCTTTGCTTTGCTAGTGGCAGACTTGTTATGATTTTGGTCTCATTTTGACATCTCACATGTTTGACAGATATGGTCGCCAAACCATATCCTAATGAGGACACAGATAGATATGGATTTGGTCTACTAATTTCGCCGGCGGTTNAGAAACTGTGTGCAGAAACGCTACAGTACGGAAACATGCTTTGGTGCTGCCAAAACTGTTAGCACATAGAGACAAAAAACGCAACAACTCTGTTGGCACATACATGAGACTATTGCGGCCAAAATGATTCCATATATGTTAGTGAAATTGATAACAAATAGATGTCGATAGCAAGCAGATCTGCTTTAGCAATACTGTGACCAAACAGTCCGTAAAACCGTATGAGCATCTGTTTATGACAAAACGTTGACCGCAGTCGGGTCGATCTGTTGAACGCATTGACGACAGATTGCCACCAAACGCCAAGCAGATCTGTTCGTGCATATGTGCGGACTGTTTGCACGCAAGCCTACTAGACTGTCTGTTTGACATCTAGACAACAAAATGGCGATTATCTGCGATCATATCTGTCGCCTGTGTTGATAACAGATTGTTAACGAACGTTGAACAGTCTTTTACAATTAGACCTTGTTTATGCGGGCAATAACTGTTAGCTTATGCCGGAACCGGTAAAGTTTAACTACAAGATTTTAATACTTCTACTTATACGCATTCGGCAATGAAGCAATCATAAATGTAATGTATTATCTTCGTATTTATTGAGTAATATGAAACAATGGGTGCTTTCCAGCTACGTACATTCGACACTGTGTAACACAATATCCACTAGTGTGAATAAGATACACTGATATGCTCCTTCTCACGCTAATAGACAGTATATTATACATTTAACTTTAATTTTCTCGAAAATTTGACGTGGTAGATCAATTTCACTGCCAGATTCGTTTTCAGTGACCAAAAATTAATTAAAAAACACTTTGTTTATTCAAGTATCAGCATATATTAACAAAACATTTGTTCGCGTTGTAAAAATGTACTTTAAATTATATTTAAGAATAAGAAGAAAAGTATTTTTATTTATTGTTGCAGGTACATTGCATTGCAACATTTTTAGTAAAATAATAATTTAACTAAATAATAAATTACATGTAGGATACCTTGAGAATAAGTAGATAAAAATAATTATATGTTACTAAGGAACACAAGTGGTCTCGTGGACTAAGTGCAGGAGCTGCGAATATGGAGGTCTCGAGTTCAAATCTCGCTATCACATTTAGAATTTTTTTAGATTTGGTCTCTTTCAATAGAGTTCATCGATTGATCAACAAGCTGAATCAGGCTTTCAGAAATTAATTCGAGTGAAATCTCGAATTAACTTCCCTCCGATAGGCGATACTGATTTTCTTTGTTTTTTTTAGTAATTCCACTTGGATTCTAGGTGACAGATCTGATTCTTGGTAACAATCTGTCGGCGCTTCTAACGGCAGATTTAGGGTACGTTCGGGGAGCGCGCTATCAGCGCTGTTGCATCATTCTATCTTTATTGCTAATTAGATGTAAAACAAAGACAGAATAACGCAATAGCGCTGATAGCGCGCTCCCCGAACGCAGCCTTAGTCTGTATTTGCTACTGTTATGTTAACAGTGCTAGTAACAGATATGATGAGTATTTGGCGCGATTTTGGCGCCAACAAACGATCATCAAATCTGTTCTGGATTTGGTGCGTCACTTTGGCTTTGCTTTGCTAGTGGCAGACTTGTTATGATTTTGGTCTCATTTTGACATCTCACATGTTTGACAGATATGGTCGCCAAACCATATCCTAATGAGGACACAGATAGATATGGATTTGGTCTACTAATTTCGCCGGCGGTTAGCGACAAAACTGCGACATCTCGCAACCAAATTGTTTGCTGAGTATATACATATGTGTATACATATACATATATACTATATATTTCTGCACAACATCCTGCAAAAGCGGCTCTTAAGACTTTATTTCGTATTTTCTTAATATATATGTAAAAACTAATCACTCTTTTATTAATCATATTTACAATTATTATTGCAAGTATTTATCAAACTGTTACCAGATGAACTTGTTTAAGCTATTTTATTTTTGTATTCGCAATTTAAGGAGAGTAGTTTGATTAGAACAGGGAAAAAAGATAATCTTTGAAAACTTTTTATAAAAATAAATTACTGAATTGTGTATGTGTATAAGTGACAAAAATTCTTTTTTGTTGTATGTTATACAACAGAACTGATTATTAGAAGCTCGCAAATAACATATATGAACGATATAAGTCAAACCTAGTCAAGGCTTTACGTTTTTGGCCATCGTCAGCTAGGTCATCTAAAGTCTTCTTACTTCTTTAGTTTCTTAGTTACTCTCTACCTTGCATAGAATTTTAGAAATGGAAAGTTTTGCGCATTTTGTTTAGCTTGTTTGTTACATGTTTAAAAGTGTAATATTATATTATACAGGGTATCCCATATTTGTCTCACCGCTCGTAGACAAGAAGAAGAGGTTATTCTAAGAAGAAAAGTCCTATACCACTTTGGAAGATTTGCAATTAACGAGATACGAATTAATAAAGATCCCCTAATCAACGTGCATCCAACGTAAGGACAGCCCAGTATGTCGCGCCGTAGCGCGATAGTGCGCTGCCCGAACGCAATCTATATGCTCTTTATGTATGCACATGTTATTCTATTAGTTCCTTCCATTCCGTCGCTACGGCGTGACAGACTGGGCTGTCCTTACGCTGGATGCAATCTAATTAGCGGATCTTTATTAATTAATATTTCGATAATTATTGCGAATCTTCCAAAGTGGTATAGGACCTTTTGTCTTAGAATAACCCCTTGTACCTGCCTACAAGCGGTGAGACAGCAATTACAGAACACCTTCTATATAATTAAAGATGAGAACAGGCCTCCTTAGAAATCAGGATAAAACAGACTAGTAGAGTCGTGGTCCACCAGTGGTTCATTATATTATATTTAAGTACTTCTTCTCCCTTACGAAAAAGAATTATTGCCGATTACATATAAATAAAGTCAGTAATATAAGTATTACTGACAATCACACAAGAATAGTATTAGATATTACAGGAATCACTGAAAATATTACTGGCAATTACACAGAATGCCAGTAATTCTTTCGTACCACTGCCGCAATATATTACTGCCAGTAATTCTTTTTCGTAAGGGCTGATTTACATATTTATAAATACGCATGCGTGTTTAATTTTAATAAATTATTTCTGATCTGTTTTGAAATATAGTATATAATAAAGAGAGGTGCCAGTAATTTGAACACGTGTAAATTTTTGGAGTAGAGAAAGCAATCTAAGTATCAAATATGTCATAAAGTGTTAGCAAAGAACTGATCAAAGACGCAATAGCATCTCTTCCAAAAGTATACCCAGCAAACACAGATATATAACAGCAACATTGTTGTAATAAAACAAATGTAACAAGTAATATAACATGGTCGTTGCATGTAACATCCATGTTAGTTGTAATTTCCTACTCATTGTATATTGCAGTTATATTCTGCAGTTATATAATATGAATATAACATGTAAATAGAATGTTATATAACTGTTATACAGTTACAGAGAAATGTTATATGACAGGTATAATGCCATTACCAGCTAATAACAAGCAATATAATAGGTATATAACATAATTATATGTATATAACATAATATTACAATTATAAAACAAAGTTATACAACATCGATGTTAATAGAGTATAACAGCTGTTATATTACATGTTACTTCTATGTTATATAACAGTTATATTCTGTGTTTGCTGGGTATGTTTTATACATTATAAGAAAGCATAGTAGTTATACTATCAGAAAGCATAAAGTTACGAATACAACTAAAAAATATTTTTCATGACCACATCATAGAGAAGTATAGTACTTACACGTCAGAAAACAAATTTTAACAAATACAACGTAAAAATATCATTTAAAAAGATTTAAAATTACAGAATTATAACAGAAGATGCTATTGTAGATATTTACACAAACTAAAACAATTTTTTTATAATCAATATAGTTATACTATTTCTTCCCAAGTAACATGAAAACGTTCAGCGAATGTTAATTTTGTGTTTGACATGTTTTCTGTTAGACCCCGAACACTGATCTAACATGTTGAAATAATATAAGTTTGAAATGTTTGTACCCAAGTAGCATAAAAACGTTCAGCGAATGTTAATCTTGTGTTAGACTCCGAAAACTGATCTAACATGTCGAACTACTACCCAAGTAGCATGAAAACGTTCAGCAAATGGTAATTTTGTGTTAGACATGTTTTGAGTTCGACCCCGAACACTGATCTAACATGTTGAACTAATATAAGTTTGAAATGTTCCTAAACGTACCTAAACAAAGAAACCATGATTTGCGACTGTTTTCGTGGAT
>NW_018020868.1:34088-47970 GCF_002006095.1 Pseudomyrmex gracilis | reverse complement strand
CGAATGTTACGGAAACGTTTCAGTAAAACGTTCTGAGAACGTTTGCTGAATGTTAGGAGAATGTTAGTCCTGAGCGAACTTCTAACATAACAAAAACGTTTTTCACTGTTACTGTTCTAACATTCGCCGAACATTCTGAGAACGTTTTTATGCTACTTGGGTTAAGAAAGAATATGTTTTTATAAGTATAATACATCATTAAAAAGCTTAGATTTTGAAATGCAATATACCAAAACTAATTTAACACATTCTATGCCATGTGTACCACACACCGATGGTACATATTAACTCTTTGCACTCGAGACCTTTTTCGCGCGGACGAACCAGCAACTCGAGACGTTTCGCAGCATTTTTGGTGAATTTCTTATCTCTAACTTAAAATGATTACACATACAAATTAATGTAAAACTTTTATATTTTAACATTTTGTGTATCTTTACACCTTTACGAAGATAAATAAGTTGCTCTCTCGAGTTGCGGCATCAAATTATGTGGTGAGTGAGAGTCACCTCTCAAGTGCAAGGGGTTAAACTTTCTATTCAGGCTGCGTGTACTACCGATGGTACACGATGTAATTAGCTTGTACTATGTACAGACGGCGTCATTAATTCGAAGAATAGGCGCGGGGATCACATAAAAAGTTCAGTTGATCCAAATATCCATTAGTCCCAAAATCGGGTGTCCAGTTGTGGACACCCGATTGCTACTAGTTAGTTAGTACGGCGCCCGTTGGCGCTACAAGCAACCGCCCCGCTTGCCCTCCAATCCCCGCGCCTATTCTTCGAATTAATGACGCCGTCTGTACAAGTTAATTACTTATTGATGATATATAAAAATATTTTGTGACATATATATATATATATATATATATATATATATATATATATGTGTATATTAATCTTTAGTCAAAACATCAAAGGCCTGAATAAAAAGTCAAGCAAAAACGACTTGGCACGTATTAAATTAGTTAGACTTGGAATGTATTAAATTAGTCTACTCAATCCAAAGTTGTTAATTTTTTTTAAACATTTTTTCTGGTCGATTTTACATCATTCAGATATTTCATTGTCATAGTTTTTCATTTCGTTAGACATCGAGATTCAATGCCAATATTGTTATAGTTTACTTTACGTAGATTATAGATTTTCACTGACAATGAATATCGGAACGCAATCTATATGTATATAAGTAGAAAAAAAGAGAGAACATCTTTTTTGGTGTTCACTTTATAAGTTCACTCGTGGCGCTGAACTAGAATAAGCGGTATAATTCGTGTATGTACACAGCGGGAGGATCCCGATAGCCAAGATTTCTTTAGTACAGATTGACGGTTGCACAGATCCTGTTTGCCTAGATCCCGTTTGCACAAAAAACTTTTGTACAGATCCCGATTGCACAGACATATTATAGGTTTAGTTTAGGTTAGATTTTTCAAGGGGAGAAGGTGCAGGGGGAGGGGCGGAGCCTCTCCCTCGCCAACATATGTACTATAGTGTGTGATATAAACGAAATATTTACTTCGCAAATGTAATAATAACGACTATGTGTAATCGGGATCTGTAGAAAAGTTTTCTGTGCAAACGGGATCTAGGCAAACGGAATCTGTGCAACCGTTGATCTGCGCAAAAGAAATCTGTGCTATCGGTGCCCTGCCGTACACAGCGCGTCACTGAATCGCGGAATAGGCGCGGGATCGGAGGGCAAGCAGGGCGGTTGCTCGCCAACAAGCGCCGTACGAATTGTACGGCCCGCTTTCCCTCCGATTCCCGCGCCTATTCCGCGATTCAGTGACGCGCTGTGTACATACAGAGTAAAACTTTGTAAAAACAATTTGTAGAATAAGCGCGAAAAACTGAAAATAAGAGGTAGTTTCTCTTCCAGTCGTCAATAACGCCAACGAGTTAGTCTTACTGACTAACTATAGCAATCGCTAGAGCGGCGTTAATAATATCACTATTTATTCTTTTTATTTTCTTCTCAAAACATAAGACTATTTGTCATAAAAGGATGTTGGAATCAAACTCCGATTGGGTCGCTACGCTGTCCAGTAGATAGCGTTCTCTAGTCGGACCAAAACAAAGATAAATGACATAATAAAGACAAAGAGAGACGTATTTGTTTCTCTAGCAAATCTGCTAAAACTGCACTAATCTTATTGTCACAATCTATTGTCAATCTTACTTTCTCTTTTTACAAATTTCAAAATCTTTCTAAACTTCAGAATATTTATTTATCTCTAGAATGACCTGGACAAGTTTTGTTGTGATTCATACTGTCAATTTTGTATACAAAGTAAAAATTCTATCTACGTGATAACAATCCATAAACTTGTTTTTGTTTTTTTTTGTTGATTTTTGTTTAGATCATTTTTTAACGTATTCTCTTTTATTCGGAAAAGCCTTTTTCTGAATGAATTCAGAATAATTTATGCAATAACAAATGTTGGTAATACAAAAGCAGCATGTTGCGCAAAACGCAATTTTTGGAACTCGTAGCGAGACGCTCTCTCCGCTGCGCCACGCCGCTGTTTCGAAAAACGACTTGTTGCAACCGTACTAAAACAGCATGCTAAATTCAAACCGCAATTTTTAGTAAAACGCTTGAGAGGTGTAACGTCTTAGAATAGCACTCCTACATCAATACTACATACCTGCAAAATTTTGTTAAAACTGATGACTTCACTGGTATACTCTTATAAGTCGAAATAATTAATGAGTTTTTATTATGAGACCTTGAGTAAGTTCTCGCTGATTCCCGACAGATGGCGTTACCAGAACTGCGTGCGTGTAGTTTAAGATGATAACGCATCTATAAGGAAGTACCATAGGCAAGCTTGAAATTCAGTGTATGTCATTTCGCCGAAGTGTAAGCAACTTTTTTTTTCATAGTGTTAAGCATGTCGAGTTTCGTGCTAACAAAGAGTATTTGCAAAAAATTTTATTGCACTATTTTATTCCAAAAACATCTGCAGTTGAAGCACACAGAATTCTCGTTGAGACTTACGACGACCATGCTTTGTCGGAAACAACATGCAGAGATTCGTTTAGACGCTTCAAAAATAATGATTTTGATGTTGAAGATAAAGAACGCTCTGGCGCACCGAAAAAGTTTGAAGACGAAGAATTGGAGGCATTACTTCATGAAGACTCATGTCAGACGCTAGCTGAACTTGCAGAATCATTAGGAGTAGATGACATAACAGTTTCGAAACGTTTGAAAGTATTAGGAATAATTCAAAAGCAAAGACATTGGGTGCGGTACGAGTTGAAGCCGAGAGACGCCGATCGGCGTCCTTTCACGTGTAAACAGCTGCTTCAACGGCAGAAAAGGAAAGGTTTTTTGCATTGTATTGTGACTGGCGATGAAAAGTAATACACTACGATAACCCTAGCGTAGCAGATCGTGGGGTAAGCCCGGCCATGCATCAACATCATCGGCAAAACTGAATATCCATGGTTCGAAGCTTCTGCTCTGCATTTAGTGGGATCAGCTGGGTGTAGTTTATTATGAGCTGCTCAAACCGAACGAAACCATCACAGGAGATCGCTATCGACTACAATTGATGCGTTTGAGCCGAGCATTGAAGGAAAAACGGCCGCTATACGAGCAGAGACACGATAAAGTGATTTTGCAACATGACAACACTCGGCAACATGTTGCACAACCGGTGAAAACCTACTTGGAAACGCTTAAATGGGAAGTCCTACCCCACTCGCCATATTCACGAGACATTGCCTCTTCCGATTATCACTTGTTCCGATCGATAGCACATGGCCTGGCTGAGCAGCACTTCTATTCTTATGAAGATGCCAAAAAATGGATCGATTCTTGAATAGCCTCAAAAGACGTGTTGTTTTTCCGACGTGGAATTCAAATGCTGCCAGAAAGATGAGAAAAAGTAGTGGCTAGCGATGGGCAATACTTTCAGTAACATGTTTTTTACGACTTTTTTTAAATAAAGCATTAATTTTCACGAAAAAACAGCGAGAACTTATTCAAGGTTCCAATAAATAAATTTTTAATTAATAAAGATCCGCGCGAATGAACATGTATCCATGTACATAAAACAACTCAGTGTTTCGCGCTGATGGTTACTACGTACACGACAACTCAACGAGAGAAGTTAAGTAGTATAAACAGCATGTTGCCGCGCGCGTAGCAACCATAAGCGTACAAAACGCTAGGCTGCCTTAAGCATGCTGCATGCACAGTTATTCTGCGAATTTGTATTAAGTAAGATATTCGTTAATTAGTGCGAATCTTGCAAAGAATTTTTCGATTTAGTATAACTGTCTCTACTTGCTTACGAACGATTGTACGGCTATTACCAGATACTGTATACACATATACGCACGCGCGTATATGTATGTGTGTGTAATAAATTGAACCATAATTCTTCTCTCAATATAGAAACATATATTGTTATGCCGTTAAAAAAGTATTTAACATTATGTATAACTAATTAAATAATTAAATAATTACATAAATTATATACCTGCTATCTATAAATAATATTATATGTATACATAGATATTTAATACTATACATATATATATATATATATATACACACAGTTTTACTCAATCTATCTCCATACTTCGGCTGTGTCAAAATTTTTCAAACATCCTGTATATATATGTATATATATATTTGACATTAGTACCATATATTTCATATATTTTCTAAGGACTTATCAAATGACTTTCGCAATTGTCTCTCGACTCAAGTCATAGCTGACTTTCTTTCTTTGTGTCAATGTATTGGGACTGAATAAAAAAGTATCTGTTACACACTATTAGCACCTGATCGTATCATTGGGTAGAAAAGTTGTAAAGATAGCTTCTTCGAGTTGCGAAGTTTCTTTTGCAAATTAACCTTTTCGCTATCACTGATGACTAAAGTCGCTTGCCGGAAAAGCAATCAAAAAAGATCAAAATAACATAATATATATAAGTGTAATCAACAAGTTTTATCTTGCTGACTTCTTGCGTGTGAAATGTACACTTGTATAGCATAGCGGCCGGTTCGGCGGGAGCCTGGCTGCCAGACGATAGCAAAAGGGTTAAAGTCGCTATTTATTCCTCTTTCACGCGGCTGCAACAATTTGTAAATTTTTTTATAATGAATGTGAGATAATGAAAGTGTGAATTTGCATGCTTAATCATAGTAATATTTTTTTTGCGTTAGCCGGAGCATATGTACGGCATATTAATTATTATATAATATTAACATACAAAGATGTTTTTTGGGTTTGAACCGCGTTAGTGTCATTCTTATACCGACGTTTCGTGAACACTTCAGCTCACTTCATCAAGGTTTTAAGAGCAACCTGATACTTTTTAACGCGGTTCAAACCCGAAAAACATCTTTATATGTTAATACAACACACCGCGAAAGCATCAAATATCATATTATATTATATGTTGTCAATTATTATATTATCTGTTGTTTATCCTATAAAATTACTGTGTGTGTACTCTATCTTCCTTCTCGTGTTTCGTTTTTTATTTTTGATCGTGATTATTAAGTTTATAAATTTAGGTTTAGGTTATAAGTTTCGAGATTTTTTAGAGCCGCCAATGCCGTCCGCGTAACTGCCGTCTCATAAGTTTAATCGCAATTCTCTTGCTTCAAAAATTTATGAGCGTTCCGAAGTAGGTAAAAGGACAAGCTTAAAACCAAGAATAAGATACTCCGCAATTCTCGAAGATGTCAGGATTTTCATAGCGCAAATCTCGTTGTGTACATTAATATCGATATGTCTTGGCGGTCGCGATGGCGCTTCTCCGAATATGGATTGCGCTCTGAAATGAAATGTATGATGCGATATCACACTCTGTATTACATGTTAATAAATTGCAATTGTGCTCCTAATGATAGCTTGGGTTGGTGGAAAAGTTCTGCAGATTTTTTAATAGATGACACTAGTGTCAGAAAATAATTATCGCGTGTCGTTCAAATGTCAGTCTGCCGCACATATTTTGACAAGTCACACTACGCTTGACATTTAGCAGAAGTGTTTGTTTTGGTCGGACGTGTTTTGCGTGTACAGCATACAACTAAAATGGAAGATCAAAAATTGCATTTTTGCCATATTTTGCTGTTTTTATTCCGTAAAGGATATAAAGCGGCGGACGCTAAGCGCGAAATATGCGCCATGTATGATGCCTCGGCCTTAAGCGCAGACACATGCGAAAGATGGTTTGCTCGCTTCCGTTCCGAAGAATTTAACCTCCAAGATGCACCACGCTCTGGACGGCTAAATTCTGTTGACAACGACCAACTCCTGGCTACAGTGAAGAGTGATCGACACTTAACGACTCGAGAGATTGCGAAGCGCTTCGGCATTCATTAACTGTTATGGATCGATTAAAAAAGCTTGGCATGGTGAAAAAGCTTGATGTATGGGCGCCGCACGAACTGAACGAAAAGAACATCATGGATCGGACTTTAGTGTGTGAATCTCTCCTGAAACAATACTCTCTAGACCCATTTCTGAAATGGATCATCACTGGAGACGAGAAATGGGTTGTCTACAACAACATTAAGCGGCGGAAGTCGTGGTGCGGTCCGGCCGAGTGTTCACAAACGGTGGCAAAATCTAATTTGCATCGACAGAAAGTAATGCTATGTATTTGGTGGGACTATAAAGGAGTGCTGTGGTTCGAGCTGCTCCCGCAAGTCCAAACAATAGATTCAAAGAAATACTGCGCTCAGCTCGACAAATTGCGCAAGGTAGTGCAAGAAAAGCGGCCAGAATGGTCGAATAGAAAAGGTGTGATTTTCCATTATGACAACGTTTGACCACATACTTCTTTGATCACAAAAAAAAAAATTGCAGAGCTTTGGCTGGGAAATGATGCAGCGCCCACCATATTCGCCGGACCTTGCACCGTCTGATTATCACTTGTTTCGCTCGCTGCAAAACAATGTTGACGGTCATTAATTCGACTCAATGGAGGCCATCCGAAATCACCTCGTTGATTTTTTCGCCCACAAGTCCCAAGGGTTTTACGAGAGCGGCATCAAGGCCCTACCAAAACGTTGGCAACAAGTTGTAGATCAAGACGGTCAACACATTGTGAACTAAATTAATTTTTATAAATGTCGATTTTGTGTTTAAATTTTATACTAAAAATCCGCAGAACTTTTCCACCAACCCAATATTTTTAGTGATATCATTTGTATAACCTTATATTGTGTAACTAAGTTTTCTCCTCGCATTACTCACGCCTTGTATCTCTCCATAAAAATTTATGACATAGATCTAAGCTCCCGAACTCTTTTGACGTCACATCCTCTTATTTTATTTTATCATTATTTGTGTTATGTTTTATCATTATTTATGTTATTAATGTAGTGACTCGTCTCATCTAGCATCCAAATAGATTGTGAAAAGTTGATTAAATTTGGAAAATCTAGATGGTGGACGTACCGAAGGTGTGCCGCACCGTACGCCTACCAACCAAAAGCTCAGTGCACGTCACAACTGTTGGTCCCAGAAATATCCGGCCACCTAAAGAAATAGATAAACTTGATGTCAAATAGATAAACTTTAAATCATAAACTGATGAATGAGAAAAGACTCAAAATGTACTTAACAAAATTTTATTACTTTAAACCATGTAATAATTTTACAACAGGATATTAAAAATATATTTAATATGTTAACTGTCACAAAAAATTTCATCAGGTCACGACTTTGTTTTAAAGTAAGTTTTAAATTAAACTGTTTATAATATATTAGTGTTTATCGTCTTCATATTATTTTATTAATCTTACTATATTCTGTTTATTGTTTTCAAATATCGATTTTGATTACTTTAGTCAACATGACTGTTATCTATAGATACAGGGTGATTCAGAACAACCCGTTATCTTTGAAAATATATATTCTTGACTAAATTCTAGTGCCTGACGCGATCAGCTAATCGCTATACACTGTATCTTTCTCTGTCTCTCTCTCTTTTTTCTTTTTTCTTTCACTTATTTATTTATATTCATTCGTAATTTGTATTATTTAATCCGTGTATTACATAAATCACTGTCATTCACGGTAAGTTGCGCCGCCCTTGCCTATCTCTTGTATCCGACTCATCGTAAGTTAACTATTTTTATTAATAACTCAAAAAGTAAGTTTCAGACAAAATTTTGCCAAATAAAAAGTTGTCTTAGAATTTAGTCAAGAATATATATTTTCAAGAATAACGGGTTGTTCTGAATCATCTTGTGTAGAAGTAACGTGACTTGTTAGAAATTTTACCTGTATCGCTTAAATTCAGATGATAATCAATGTATTAAAATAAACTTGGAAAATATGAAAAAGTACTACAAAGTAACATTAACAAAAATATGCTGCCATTAATTTAACAAGATTCTGTTAAATTATTTTAAAATTAAAAATTATTTTTGCAGTATTTGGATTGTTAACATTATCAATTGTATAGCATTTTTTAGTGTGGTAAATAATTCTATAACCAAAGAAAAACAACTGTTAGAACATGTATTTGAAAAGCAAATTAATAAAGTTTTGTTAAAAATATATTTGGAGCTCTTTTTTCATCCATAAAGATTTACTTTCTACATTAAGAATAAGTATTTGGATAGCTAAATAATTACTCTTTAAATGGCCATCCAATTATCGGATACTTCTTCGGACCAATTGTGTACATATTATATATATATATATATATACACATAAATATATCATCGCAAATATTTTGCGTACCGTCTTATGCGCCGCAAGTGCCAACGCTATAGTACTAGACAATCGACTTCTTAATCTTATATAATATAATGCTAACATTAAAAATTATACTTCTTAATAAAAACATTTCGACTTCAGCTATAAGAAGCAATAAAAACTACAGATTGTTATTTAAAACTTTAAAGTTAACCTTGGCAGAGGTTTTTAAGATATTCCCAGGATTAAACAAATAATAAACATCATCTATCATTCTTGATGATTTTATAACTTGTTTGAAATGTTTTTTCGTATCATCTATTTTTGAGATATTTGTCAGGGGAAGTAGAAATGATACATCTGTATACAGACTTGCGCCACATAAAGTAATTTTTTGTGTGGATTGATTCAATAGATTGTAATGGTTTTAGAGTCAATCTCTATAAAATCCTTCATACTTTCAAGCGTTTATCTATTACCTATTTGGTTTAAAATTATTAGTATTAGGAATTGGAATTAATTCGTAGCGTTTTTTTAATGAAAAAAAATTATTTATTTTAAATAAAAGTCAAAAAATACATTAATTAAAATATTTCCCATCGCTTTCTACTACGCTTTTGACCATTTTTCAGGCAGGGAACGAATACCGTGTCGGAAGAACGCTTTGTCTTTAGATGCAATCCACGAATCGACCCATTTTTGACAATCTTTGTAAGAAGTGAACTTCTCAGACAGGCTGTGAGCCATCAAACGAAACAAATGGTAATTAGAAGGAGTAACATCTGGAGAATACGGCGGGTGGAGTAGGACTTCCCATTTAAGTGTTTCCAGGAATGTTTGTACCAGTTTTGCGACGTGCAAACGAGCATTGTCGTGCAGCAAAATGACTTTGTCGTGTCTTTTGGAGTATTCCGGCCGTTTTTCTTTCAATGAAGAGCTTTCAAGCGCATCAATTGTAGTCGGTAGCGATCCCCAGTTATGGTTTCATTCGGTTTCAGCAGTTTATAATAAATCACACCCCTCTGATCCCACCAAATACAGAGCAGGAGCTTAAACCCATGGATATTCGGCACTGATGTTGATGGTTGGCCGGGCTTAATCCATGACTTTCTGCGCTTCGGATTGTCGTAATGGATCNATTTTTTATCACCGGTGACAATTCAATGCAAAAAACCTTTTCTTTTCTCCCGTTGAAGCAGCAGTTCACACGTCAAAAAACGCCTCTCAATGTCCCTTGGTTTCAATTCATATGGGACCCAATGTCCTTCCTTCTGGATCATGCCCAAACTTTTAAGACGTTTTCCTACCGTTGATAAGTCAACCCCCAATGATGTAGACAGTTCTTGAAGTGTTTGACATGAGTCTTCATTGAGCAATGCCTCTAATTCATTATCTTCAAATTTTTTCGGCTGGCTAGGTTGCTCCTTGTCATTCAAGTTGAAATCACCAGCTTTAAAACTTTCCGCAAAAACACTTTATTTGGTACAAATTTTGATGTATTCAATAAATTATAAAGTGTTGTTATTTACAATTCAAAAAAGGTTATGTAAAGCAAATGACGTCCAATGACAGCTGTTTCACGATGAATACATTACTGTAGGTAACAACGAAATATTGTATTACCTACGTCATCTCTTAAAACGCCACGAATTAATTCCAACACCTAATATCTCTAGACATCTAGACTATCTTATATATATCAACTGATTTTTAATTACTACAAGGTACTCTCTAAGCTAGAAGCGATAGATCCTATGTACCGTTCTTCTCTAGCTGGCGTAGCCGATTGATTTTATTTATTACCACATGATAGCATGTGATAATAAAGTAGTAGTATCACGCTGCGTCGATAATAAATAAAATCGAATCTTGTATAATGAAAACAATTAAGGCGTTAGACACTAAAAATCTCTATTTTTTAGATAGATGGATTTGGTTGCAAGATTTCTCATATAACCAAAGAACTAGAGAAGTAAACAAAATTCTAGACAGCTCCGCTGACGTCAATGCTCATAAGTGCAGCATCTTAGCCAGCTCTAGTATAAGATTTGGTTCTTTTGAACTAAAAATCTGAAATGTAAAAACCAAATCTTTTTTTATTCAAAAGAAATGTATCTATTGTCTAAATTAGAGTAATCATTAAACGTTTATTAGTTTTTTTACAAAACTGATTTTAAGAATAAACTAAGATTATTATTAAAAAGGCCATTGTCGAGAATAGAAGTAATGATTCTAGTCCTGACGATACTTCTCGTAAATTAGAAATCTTTTGGTTTTTTGCGTTTCAAATACCTAGTAGAGTCACAATTACTTACACCGTCTGCATTTTCTTTTTGCGAGCTTAAACTTATCAAAATATACACAACAAGAGCATTTTGTCTTAGATATTAAAAATGTATATTAAAATAAGGCTAAAAGAATATAAGATGTTTGACGTTATTCAGTTTTTCGATATTCCTGCAAAAATTTATCCCAAAAAATATCTTTTTTTTTTTACTTTTCTAATTAGAAGACTTCCTTAATTCACAATATACTTAATTTAAAAATTTTTTGAGTTTACCCAAGCAACCAGCTGACGTTGTAATGACGTAAATATACGTGATTTTTGTCACTAATTAGTGATTATGACCTAAATCTGACGTTATTTTGAACGTCATAACAATGATGTCAGTATGTACGTCATACGTATACGTCATATATGATGTAACTATTAGTCTTTGGAGTAACGTCAGTTGAAATAAGTGAATAAGACGTCATAATGACGTTATTTAAATAACACGATTGTTAAAACATTGTTTTTGAGTATATATTTATGTATTATATGGGTCATTCTTTTACAAATCGTACACCTTTTTGAACTTTACAATTTTGATTTGTCTAAAAATTGTTTTATGAGTTGTATGCATGAAATAAGCGGACACCTATATCGCGGTTTTGCCTGAAAAAATTATTTTCTAGAGTTATTAGAATTTTGAGTTTTCATAGTTCACTGAGCCTTGACACATAAAAAATTCGGTATCTTCGGTTCTAGTCATCGTATCATATCCGTTCTTTTTCTATTTTGTATATTATTATACCTGCCTTACATGTGCGTACAATTGTTGATCAAATGTGCAAATCCGAAAAGGTTTTTAACAATTAAATTGTTTAGATAATTTTTTTATACTGTTCCCCGCCTTAAATATGATTGAACAAAATACTACTAGGTTTGGTAAATCGTAATCTAAATGAAACATATTTTTTTGACATGGAATCTTTATTAGATCGAAAGATATAAAATAATTTTGTGCCCAAGTCCTGCATGACGCAACTTTTTTGCGCGCTGTCGCTACTTTTAAGTGTTATTTCGCACTTTAACTTGTGTAGATGTTTAAAAATGTAGTTTCATTATTCATTCTAGCTACGTCTGTAGTGTTTGCGATTATATTTAGCAAAATATGTAAATTAAGTGAAAAAAATGTGCGCACATACATTCAACCGTTTTCTATTTGCGTTTGCGCTCTTTGTGCTCTGCAGTGGTTATATTTTTATTTACAAATATTTTTGTTCTTAATTCGTTTATCTCGTTGTTCTTAATTACTTATAAATCTTGTATTTTATTAAAATGGAATCTCTGATGGATCAGAAAATATTAAATAATTTCCAGCTTGAGTCACTCACAGCACGTTTGAACGTGACGCGCGCGACACGTTTAAACGTGTGCGCGACGTTGTTGAACGTATCACATATACTTCTGTAAGGAATGACCGGTAAAGTGAGGAACGCTGAATTCAGATAATTACTGTTTATAATAATTAATTGCAATATACCAACTTTATTATATTATAATAAAGTTATTATAATGACACTACACGTGTAGTGTCATTATAATATAATAAAGTTGGTATATTGCAATTAATTATTATAAACAGTAATTATCTGAATTCAGCGTTCCTCACTTTACCGGTCATTCCTTACAGAAGTATATGTGATACGTTCAACAACGTCGCGCACACGTTTAAACGTGTCGCGCGCGTCACGTTCAAACGTGCTGTGAGTGACTCAAGCTGGAAATTATTTAATATTTTCTGATCCATCAGAGATTCCATTTTAATAAAATACAAGATTTATAAGTAAGGAAACAAAGAGTGTAATGAAATTTTTTCCGTTCATATCCATGACGGGGAAAAATATGTAATACTTGTTTAACCAATTAAATTAATAAATTTTTTCATTTAATTTGCAATTCAAAGTACGAACATTCTACAGCTAGCAAAGAAAGGTTTTCAAATATTATACAGAAGAAGAATAAAATCGATACGATTAGTGGGACCGGAGATAATGAAATTTTTAAAAGTAAGAGAACTCGTGCAACTGCCAAAACTCAAAATTTTAATATCTTCGAAAACAAAATTTTTTCGACTAAATCCCGAAATAGGTGTTAACTAAATTCGCAAGAAGATAACAAAAATTAATTTTGGTGTATTTTAAAAAAGTGAAAAATTATTTTCGTGAAAATCCGTACGATTTGTAAAAGAATAACCCATATACAGGGTGTCTGACAATTACTTTAAAATCTCTCGTAGGCAGGTAGAAAGAGTAAAACTTAGTCGAAAAGTACCATTTTTTTCTTATATATTACATATAATAAAAGAGTAATTATTGAATAAATCAGGCCAATGAGCGGCGACCTTTAGCCGGGTGCACGCCAGTGAGCCGCGCGGAGCGCTCACGCACATCAGGCCCGTGGTTTACTGACATGCGTTCGGCTAAAGATCGGCGCTGATTGGCTTGATTTCTTCAATAATTACTCTTTTATTATATGTAATAGAAAAAAATGGTTCAAGACTTTTCGATTCAGTTTTACTTCTTCTACCTGCCTACGAGAGATTTTAAAGTAATTGTATACTCTGTATAACATACTGCCAAAAATAGAAGTAGGCGCTGTGAGCATAGTATTACAGAGTGTAGAGTGCGATTTTAAGAGTGATTTAGAGTGGCCCTGACGAAAATGAGAAGTTTTATAAGCGTTTATTTGACGTTTGTATGAGCGTTTTGCGGAAATTAGTTGAAAGTTTTGAAACGGTCAGTAGAGAATTCATAGGGCGGAAATTGCAACGCTACAGCGTTTGAAAGGCGTTTGTATAAAGCGTTTCTGAAAGTTTGCATAGTGTTTACGTTAAGCGTAAGACAAAACAAAATAGTTTATTAAGTTAAATA
>NW_018020868.1:24621-32898 GCF_002006095.1 Pseudomyrmex gracilis | reverse complement strand
ATAGCGTTTGATAAGCGTTCCAAAAGAGTTCAACCCTTTTGACGTTATATAAGCATTCTTATAAAGTTTGAAAGTGTATAAACTCTCAGAAAATTTTCATTAAACGGTTATCAACGCTCTGTAAAGCTTCTTATTTTCGTCAGGGGGGTTCTAGAGAGAGTAGTGAAGAAAGAAGGGTAAATCCACCAGCTAAGTAGGACTGATGAGTTCAGAAAGTGAAGATAAGAGAAAGTAGAAAGAGAAATAGTAGAAAAGAGAGTGATAAGAGAGTGAGCGGTGAGAAAGGGAAAAAGGGGGGTGGGCGGAAAAGCCCGCCAACAACAAAAAGAATAGAAAAGAGATACAAAAATATGTACTACAACAAAGAAAGCATGATAGAAGCATAGCTAGATGAAATAAGGACGAAAGTAAATGAAGAGGAGCAGACGAACATGGAAACTGAAATCGATAGAAAATAAAAAAGAGAGGTTAGTACGGTAGACAATGAGCAAGAAGATCAGACACAAAATAAAGTTGCAAAACAACAGAGAAAAAATAAATTAAATTTAGAAATAAGTAAGAATAACAGTAGCAACGAAGAAAATGACGCTAATAAACAGAAAAAAGAAGTAACAGGAGGAAAAAGCAAAGAAAACTCTATGAAAAAGAAGGAAAGCGCTATCAAAAAAGCGCGAAAAAAATGGGTGCGTTACAACGGTAAACTATGCAGGAAACAAACAATAAAAAAGTAAGGAGAGAGAAGGTGAAATACAAAGAGACAAAGTAGAAAGAGATAAAGTACCAAGAGATATAAAAAAAGAGATTAGCCCATATTCCTCTAAGGAAACAAATAATAGGTAACGAAAGAAAAACGATAGTAGAGTTAAAGACAGAACAAGCGTTGAGATTAGTTGCAACACTTAAAAAAGATAGATTGAAACCAATTAAAATCCTCCCAGTAGGCCCCACAAACTTTTAACGTTCATGTCAAAAGCTGCAGCACAGAACTGTCTCGACAGAAATGTAGCGGGAGGTGCAAGCAAAGACATGAGAGTGACGTATAAACTCGATGTTAACTCAATACAATTAAAGGAGGTAATATATGATTGACCAGTAGAGGACACCATCGAAGAATTAATAGCAATGATGGAAAAAACGGACAATATTATATTAGGTGTTGGAATTAATTTGTAGCGTTTTACAAGATATGGCGTAGATAGTACAGTATTTCGTTGTTACCTACAGTAATGTATTCATCGTAAAACAGCTGTCATTGGACGTCATTTGCTTTACATAACCTTTTTTTGAATTGTAAATAACAACACAATAACTTATTGAATATGTCAAAATTTGTGCCGAATAAAGTTTTTGCGGGGAGGCGTTTTTTGACGTGTGAACTGCTGCTTCAACGGGAGAAAAGAAAAGGTTTTTTGCATCGAATTGTCACCGATGATAAAAAATAGATCCATTACGACAATCCGAAGCGCAGAAAGTCATGGGTTAAGCTCGGCCAACCATCAACATCAGTGGCAAAGCCGAATATCCATGGGTTTAAGCTCCTGCTTTGTATTTGGTGGGATCAGAGGGGTGTGATTTATTATGAATTGCTGAAATCGAATGAAACCATAACTGGCGATCGCTACCGACTACAATTGATGCGCTTGAGCCGTGCATTGAAAGAAAAACGGCCGGAATACTCCAAAAGACACGACAAAGTCATTTTGCTGCACGACAATGCTCGTCCGCACGTCGCAAAACCGGTACAAACATATCTGGAAACACTTAAATGGGGAGTCCTACCCCACCCGCCGTATTCTCTAGATGTTGCTCCTTCTAATTACCATTTGTTTCGTTTGATGGCTCATAGCCTATCTGAGCAGAAGTTCACTTCTTACAAAGATTGTCAAAAATGGGTCGATTCGTGGATTGCATTTAAAGACAAAGTGTTCTTCCAACACGGTATTCGTTCCCTGCCCGAAAGATGGTCAAAAGTAATATGAAAGCGATGGGCAATACTTTAATTAGTGTATTTGTTTATTTTTATTTAAAATAAATAATTTTTCTTCAGTAAAAAAACGCTACAAATTAATTCCTAATACAAATAGAACGCAATTATTAGTAAGAAAAAAGAACGACAAGCAATAAACAAAACAGTGAAATGGGATCATCCGATTGAGACAAAACAGCAAAAGAGTGAAACAGTGGAAGAGGAAGAGGGAGAAAAAGAGAGGACAAATAGAGACGAACAACTAAGTACACGACAACAAATAGAAAGTATAGTCACCAAAGTAAGAGAAGAAATGGAGACATACATAACATACAAAGAAATACAACTAGTTAAAAGAGCAGTGGAAAAAACAATAAAAATAACACAAGAGTCAAAGATAGGAAATAGGGCAGGTGGAAAACATCAGACAGAAAGAAATATACACCAACAACAATTCATGGAGTAATTATACGTCAACAAAGAGAAGAAACTGATAAGAGAGAAGAGTTAAGGCAAGAAAGAGGAGAGAAAGAGGAATGGAATTTTTGCCCAGGATGTTTTTGAGGTCGTCCAAGAAACAAACAAAAAATTAAAAATCAAAAATGGAACAAAAACAAAACAACCCTACAAAAGCAGATCATACTCCAGACCTAATAACACCTCAAACACAACAGGAAAAACAAAAGAAAAACATCAGTATTAAAGCAATATGTTGGAATGCGAGAGAATGAAAGTCGAAACAAGATGAAGTTCAAAACTACATCAAAAATATTGTTACGCGGCGGACACCGTGTGTGTGCCGCGGGAGTTGTGTGAACAGCGCGCGCTCGGTGCGACTGTCGGTTGCCGGGCGACGACGGTTGTTGTAAGAGAAGAGAATTCTCGGTCGCGGATTCTGTCACGACGTATTGTAAATCCGGTCGCATTCTTTATAATTATTATTGTACTTAGAGCCATAATAAAGTGTTGATCAAAGAGCCGCGTTCTCTTATTTCCGCGGACAGTTGCGCGAATCGCGGAGTTTAGCGACGGAAACGAGTCGTTCTCACCGCGAGCGTAACAATATGATATAGCAATTATAACAGAAACTTGGCTGAAAACTACGGACAAAACAAATTTAAAAACTACCATACAATAAATATAGTAAGACAAGGAAAAAAGGAGAAGGAATAATGATTATGATCAGAGAGAACTTAAAGTTCAAACGAAGGAAAGATATAGAAAATGTAGACAAAGGAATAGTGACGGTGGCCATATCACTAGAAAACATAATTGACCAAAAAAGTATAACGATAATAAAGATATATAGACGACATAACATTAGACACATTAGAAAAGGAATGTGGACTAAGTTATTGAAAAAAGTACAACAAGAAGAAAATGTTATGATTATGGGAGACTTCAATGCACACTATCCATTATGGAATTGCGACGTGGAAGATCAAAAAGGAGACGCTCTTCTTGAAGAAATGGAGGAAGAGGATATGATAGTTATAAATATAGACACTACAACAAGATTAGGAGAAATCGGACGAGAGATTCAAATATCGACCTTATATGGGCAAGAAATACTATAGCACACGTATGTTAGATGTCGAGGGGAGTGAACAATTTGGTGAATAAATATCCTTGCTTGAACCTTGAGAGATCCTTTATTGCTATTTTCTTCTTACAACGTTCCCTTACACGGCTGTTACTCACTGCGGTAAACTTTCCGACTTGCGGAGCCACACAGTGTGTTAGCAGTCTAATCCCAGTCTCTCCTTTGCTTCATCTGCGCGATCGATTTATAGTAGATCGATCACACCGATTCAGCAGGCCCGGTCCTAGCAACGGCCGTGCTAGTTACCGGTGCCGGTGTTGACACATGCCGAGTTGCATTTCGGACAATGTGGCGATGTGTCGCACCCTGTGGCAACCAGCAGTTCTTCCAAGAACTGCTGTTGCCCCGCAATCTAACCAGGTCATTGAGCAATGACAGTGATGTCTCATCACATTGCTCAATGGCCTTACTCTACTTAATTCTATCTTAAAATTGCTGCACAACACATATTAGAATACAAACAGATACAGGATACGTGGGGATCAGACCACTATCTATTAGAAAATAGTATCGGTATAACACCACAACAATACAGAAAACGATCCAATAGAATCACAAACAAGAAAACAGATTAGGATGAATATAAAGAAATATTAGAAAGTAGAACGGAGATATATATATATATATATATAGTGGAAAATCTATCTTGGACACAATACGTTAGACAAGAAAACTATGATATATTCTGTGAGGAAATCAAAGAGGCGGCAAGATTAGCCTCAGGAAAAATAAGATAAAAAACCAGAAAAAAGATAAAGAAAACAACAAGAGGTAAAATAACCAAAGTAGATAAAATAAGAACCTATGCTGTTGGTGGGACAAAAAATATAAAATAGCAATAGACAACAGAAGACTTAAACAAAGAAGATTACAAAGAGAAAAGACAGTGAGTAGCCTAATAGCTTTTAAAAAAGCAAGAGCGGAGGCACGTAGAACAATAAGGTTTAAAAAACGAGAAAGATTCCGAAAGTTCGTAATGTCAATAAATAAAAACACAGGTATGAAATATGTGTGGAACAAAATAAGAGCACTAAGAAAACCATCACAAGTGATAGACTGGAACAAGTGGCAAAATAAAGACAAAGACAAAGAAATATTAAAAAACATAGAAAAATTATCACCAGGATGGACAGAACAACAAGACACAGAATTAGAAGAAAAAGAAGAAGACGATGATCTAGAAAACAAACAAAGAGTTTCAACCAATAGAACTCGAACGAGCAATAAAAAGAACAAAAGGTAGATCAGCACCTAAAAGAAACAACATAGATTATAAAATGATTAAAGAATTGCCATAAGAATGGAAAAATAAACTTTTAAAATTATACAATGCAATATTCAATGACAGAGAAATACCAAGACAATGGAAAGAGTACCAAGTGATTTTCATAGACAAATCTGGAAAAGAAAAAGTGAGACATATCATTATCATCATGTATAGGCAAATTAATGGAAAGACTGGTGAACGAACGACTCACGTGGTAGACAGGAAAAGAAATCCACGAAACCCAAAAAGGTTTTAGAAAAGGAAAAACATGCGCAGAAAATATATTTTACCTAAAAACATATATATAAGACAATAACGAAAATGGAAAAAAACACTAGCGGCCTTCCTAAATGTATCGGCGGCATATAAAAATGTCCTAGGACACATATGTGTAAAAAAGTTAGAAGAATACGAGTGTCCGTGGAAAATAAACAAGTTTATACAACAATAGTTTAAAGGACGCGACGTAGAGTTTATAACTGGAACAGGAGACTCTATATCGCAAGGTGTGAAAGGGTCTCCCCCAGAGTGCAGTACTTAGTCCAGTGCTATACTCAATCTATACAAGAGAAGTAATAAAGGAGATAGAGAAAGATGTACAGGTAAGACAGTTTGCAGATGATATAACGGTGTATACAAGAGTAGACTATATGGAATCAGTGATTGGAAGACTCTCAAAAAGTGTAGAGACAGTAATGGTGAACCTGAGAAAATTAGGATTAGATTTACAACCTGACAAAACAGCGATACTCGAATTCGGTAAGACAGAAGGAAGAAGGAGAAGAGTACAAATTAGAGTACAAAACACATCAATAATCAGCCAAAGAGAAGTAACCTTCTTAGGAATCTTATTTGACGAAGAATGCAACATGGAAAAACAAGTTAATAGAATTAAAAAAAGAGTGCTGATAGCTAAGATTGCTCAAAATGTGCAATAAAGTAAGCAAAGGAAAAAAAGTCAATACAGCTGTGGTATTATATAAAAGTCTAGTAAGATCGGTTATGGACTATGCAATATTTTTATACTACCCAAGTAAGAAGAAAGTAAGATATAAAGGTGAACAAGCTCAATTCGCGGGCATTAGAACGGCCCTAGAATATAGAAATAGTACACCTACAAATGTTATAATAGGTAAAAGTAAAGTAATGTTAATGAAACATAGAACAGAATATTTAGCAATCTCATTCTTGAGCGAAAAACTTGTGATAGAAAGAGAAGAAACGGAGAGAGTAATGGACAGAATGAGCAGAAGAGAAAGACGTGAATTGTTACGAAATCCAAACAAAGAAGATAGCATTTTGTATAAAGCCTGGAAAAAATTAAAAATACATACCAAAAACCTGTGGACAGGAGAATATGAAGTATACAACAAACCAACTACGACACATGGAATATGAAAATCAGCAAAGAAAAAGATGTAGGTATACTTAGAAAATTAAAAAATGTTACAAATGAAGAAATGATCAAGTTCCAATAATACTGGAAAAATACGAGCGAGACGAGTAGAAAAAGACATTCATTTATACGGATGGATCAAAAGATATAAAAACGCAATACAATACTACACAGGAGCAGCTGTAGTGTGGCCAGAAAAGAATATTCAAAAAAAAGTACACAACGCCAAAAATCCTCACGATATACTGAGTGGAAGCAATAGCAATGTTGAAAGCAATATTGTTAGTTGAAGAGGCACTGGAAGATGGAAATATAGGAAATAAGACACAAGTGTTTATATGCAGCGACTCGGAAAGTCTAGTCAATGCAGTAACAAGCTGTGATATTACGGTGCACATAAACTCGTATATAGTATAAACATAAGATATATCAAATAAGTAAACAAGAAGTGGAACTAATACTAGTGTGGACACCGGCTCATGTAGGAGTGAAAGGCAACGAAGAAGTTGATAAGTTAGCAAAACAAGCTACACGGGGCAGGACAACAAACACAACAAGATACAAGATACCGTACAAGGACATCAAGGAAGAAGTAGCTGGAAAACTTAGGCAAGAAACGGAAGAGGAAATTCGCAGGGAAACAGAAATAAAAGGCCAGAAATATTTTAATGAATTTTTTATTCAAAAAGAATGTACACTATGGTTTGCGAGTCGAAATGTAAGAAGAGAGTTGGTAACGTTTCTAAATCATTTAAAAGCAAATCACTATAATGTGGGAGAGTCTTTAGCTCGAAGAAAGTATGTGACATTAAGATGTCAATGTGGAGGTAGAAACAATTAATCACGTACTGTTTCAATGTGTGAAGTACGATGAACAAAGAATAGGCTTCCGCGAAACTCTAGATAGGTTAGGGACGAGCTATCCACTTGATGTCAAGGTGGTTACGTGGGAATGGGAAGCATTAAAGGCCTCTCACAATTTTATGAGAACAATAGACAGAGTGGTGTAAAGAAAGTGCAGATAAGAGTTAACGTGGGGAGAAGATAGAGCCTGTGCTCGCAAAAATCGCTGTGACGGTTACTGGGTACGTTAAAAAGACATAAAAAAAATAACATACCGCCAACTGCTATTAATAACAGAGAAGTTAAATTATGCAACATTATAAAACAGATAATTTTTGATAGCGTGGAAGATTTTTCGAGCGTTTTACGATTAACGTACTGTGGTCAAGTGACGTTTCAAATAATCTCGAGTCGAATTGTACGGTGTTAAATAAATCGGTGTCGACTTGTACGGTGTCGAATAATTTGGTGTTGAATAACTCTGTGTCCAATAATTTTGTGTAAAATTGAACGACGCCAAATCGTACTGTGGTCAATAGAGTATTAGAGTACCCAGATACTTTTTCTTTCACAATTGATTATGTGACAGCATTGGAATTTGAAGATAGCACGCAGCCACAAGAAACTCAATTTGTGAAAGAGAATAATATACAAAATGAAGAATTTGAATTATTTGACGATATGTGCGTACCAGGTAAAAGCAATATGGATTTAGATTGTAAGAGCTGTCGAGCTCTGAAAAAGTAGTAAAAACCGAAAATCTCTAGAAAAAGTAGAACATAACTTTAGAAAAGTTCAATTGATACAACAATTATATAAATTAGCAATTAAATAAGGTCAATCGAGCTAATAAAGAAATTAATATAGTAATATAAATATCTAATTTTGTTACCAATGCGATACGATACAATATTTTAAAGATCAAGTTTTTGGTTACCAATTTGAATTACAATATAAAACTAAATATTTTGAACAAATTAATAATAATTTTAAGGCTCGTTGAAAATTAAACCAAGAAATATATAAGGCCTTACGAGCCGTTTCCAAGATGTTGAGCGGAAACTGTACGTGCATATAGTATATATATATATACAGGGTGTCCCAGAATTGGTTTAACATCTCTCGTAGGCAGGTAGAAGGAATAAAACTGAGGTGAAAAGTCCTATACCATTTTGCTAGATTTGCAATAGTTACCGAGATTT
>NW_018020868.1:12689-23951 GCF_002006095.1 Pseudomyrmex gracilis | reverse complement strand
TAATCGTGCACGCCTATAGAGTCCGATCATCGCTCCCCGCGCCTTCATTGGTTCACATTTATTAATTCATATCTCAATAAATATTGCAAATTTTGCAAAATGGTATATAACTTTTCTGTTCAGAATAACTCGATCTACCTACACACGTCAGCTTTATAGTTCGTTGTCAGACACCCTGTATATATATGCATACACATGTAACAAGTTCAACTTATAAATTTTTACAAGTATTTTTTGAAAATTCTTAAATTAATACGGGATGCTGGATTTGCATCTCACATATGACAGACCCCGGATACCTCCCTAACTAATTTTTAAAATATTGCGAGAAAAACTCCTCGGTCAGGAGTCGAACCTGGAATCTCCGGATTTTCGTGCCATCGCCTTCTCTGTTCGGCCACCGACGCACTTGGAGTTAGTCTTGCAACATTCATACATATATCGAAGAAAGAAATTTGTTTTGCAATATTTTAAAACTTAGTTAGAGGGGTATCTAGGGTCTGTCATGTGTGAAATGCAAATCCAGCATATTGTGACGTGGTATTCGCGCCGCTCTTTCCCCGTCACAAAAGTTAAAAGATTTTCGCGGGAGCCCGGAAAAACGAGCTGAACAATGAGCGCCAAGATCCTCCAGGGCTTGCATGCGTTCGCTTAGAATAGCATTTTATTTTTATTTTTTCTCTTGTATGTAATTTCGACGCCTCACCGTCCTGAGTATCATCGTGGGACTTTCCGCCAAGAACATCATGCAGTGCCCGAACGAGAGAGAGAGAAAGGAACAGAGGCGCGAAGTCTCGCCTCAAGGTCACGCTGAGAGCCAGAGTAGGTGACTGCATGCAGAAGTCGCAGCGGAACATCGACGCTTTAGCCTAGCAGAACGGGCGGAACGGCGGAACGAACCATCGACGAGCCGGCTTACGCCGAGATGTGCTGTGTTCCAGCCATCCTGCTGCATGGTTTTCAATAACCCGCTGCTTGTATCGTTGCTGCATCTCACGGATTGCTATCCCGCCCCGCTGCCTGCTACTTTTGCTTGTGCTGCTGTATCATAGAATAATAGACACTGCGAGCGTTCGAATTTTGCGGCCTGCTGATCCTGCCGCCTGCGAGCGAGCTTGCGAGCCGCGCTGCGAATCCTGCGACCTGATTGGCCCACGCGACCTACCCCACGCGACCTCAGCGCTGCCCGGGGTATCGACCGCTTATCGAACGAAATCTTCGTGCTCTTGGTCGCGATCAGCTGTGCCGCACACACACACGTATCTCTCGGACTCCCGTGCGTACGCGTATCTTCCGTGCCGCTTGATAAGTCTGCCGTGCCGTGATTTTGTATTCGAGGCGAAGTAATTCACGTTGAGAGGGTGACCCCGACGGAGTCAGGAACCGCTTGGAGAGTATTCCGGACGATAGGAGCATGCCGGAGAACAACGGATGACGGTGAAGTGCCCGTTTCATTCCTGTTAAGCCTTGTCTACAATAGTCGCACAGGTTGTGTCGCATGTCGTAAGTAATAATGTCGCAGGAAAAGTTGTCGCATGTCGTAAGAGTGTCGCTAAGTAGATATCTACAACATTTGCAAGAATTGTTTGCGACAGCCAATCAGAAAATAGAATGTTAAAATGTAAGGTTTTTAAACGTTTTTCATTAACCGTGTACTCCTCCGAACCATGATCAACCGGCAAAGCTTATTACTCTTACAGTTTCTGCAACTCTGCTCTCAATTTTTGAACTTAATATTATTATATCATCAATTGCTCGGTGAATCAAACAGAAGATAGTGGGTGCGATCAGTAAATAATGAAGAAAAACGGTGTTCCAACGGGTTTCATGTAACCTAAAAAAAAATATACAAAGGAAATATACAAAGAAATACAAAAAAATACACATGAATGTACAACAGTTAGCTATATATAAATATAGCATAAACTAGCATACGCAAATCACTTCGACGCCAAATTTCCTGTGCTGTGATTGACTGATTTCATGCGACACGCTTGTCGCAGTCGCAGAAAGTTGAAGTTGGCTCAACTCTGTACGACAAGGGCTCTTGCGACTGCGACAACCTTACAACCGGAAACAGTGTTTGTACGACATTCTCATACGACATACGACACGATCTGTGCGACTATTGTAGACGAGGCTTTAGCCACGAATCCGCGTCGCACAGACCTCGTGTCGAGGCTGGTCGTCTGTATTTCGCGTCTTGGTTGTGACGGCAAGGACGTATCCTTGGCCGTGTTCACGATTTTTCGACAGCGGCCAGAATCGGGCTTTACGGGGCTTCGTGGCAGTAGTTTTTTTTTTTTTTTTTTTATGTCATTATTTTAACGTGCCCATAACCGTTAACCGATTTTTGCGGGCACATTCACTTCTTCTCCTTTACTCTTATTTCTCTGGTCTCTTCTATTTTTCCTCTAGCTTTTTTCCTCTCGCTTTTTCTGTGCAGTTTCTTGTTTCTACTACCACGCGATACACGGCCTTCTTTCACAGTGGGCGACGCCCGCTTGTGTCGGGCTCGTGTTCGAGATGTTTTGACTTTGATCGCCTTGTGGGAGGATGATTAATTCGAGACTACACTCGAATTAATTTTTGGAATCTCGATTCTGTTCGCCAATCAATCGATATACTCGACTGAAAGAGACCGGCCCGGAAAAAATCCTTTAGGTAGTGGGTGGATTCGAACTCGAGAACTCCGAGTCCGCAGCCCCTGCACTTAGGCCGCAAGACCACTGGGCCGGTCTGTGGCAGTACTTCGTAGGTTCGTAGGTTAAGTGCATGTTTTTTTATTTTTTTTGTTATTTCGTGAATAATCGTCAAGCCCTGGAGTGGCGATACGACGCCAAGTAGCCTATTCGCGTTATTTGTTTCTGTCTGTTTCTTTTTCCTTTTTTTTGTTCAGTGATCATATTCGTTGTGAGTGTATTGTGATTATCGTAACGTACCGCCCGCATACCGTCGGCTTTCGTCTACCGACGGCAATCAGCTGCCGCGGTAATAAATCATCCTAACGAAATCTGATTTTCTCGCGCGATCGGCTGGAGTAAGGTGCGTGCGAGTCGAAAGCAGTGTCGATCGGGAGAAAATATCGTACCGAGCTAACGTGCGGATTAACGGCAATTTCGGGTGGTGAATTTTCAGGACAATTATCGCCGACCAAATCGCGAGCGTACAGTGAATGCGTGTCGCATTTCGAGTGTATAATTTGTCCGGGATTATTCGCGATCAAGTAACGTATTCTACCGCCGATCTTTCTAGTGCCGAGACCGAGCGCGTGGCTAATCGTGTTGTGATAATTGGAAAGTAAAAGCAAGCCCCGACGTCGCACCCACTTCGCTCTGTATTGCGAGTATTTTCTTTCAAGTGCATGCGCGTAGACTAAGAACTCGGCTCGACGTTATCTGTGGGCCTAGAGACACGAAACCGGCAAAAGCTGCGTGGCAAGTTGAGCCGTTCGACCAAATTGCGATCATCGGCGAAACCTTAGACCATATATACTTATAGACACGGCCTGTAGATATGAATCCACGAGTCGAGGTGAAGCAAAGATAATATCATCTACGTGACGTCACATGTGGGCATTTCAGCAATGGCTAAACGCGGCCTCGTAGATGATATTATCTTANTGGGCATTTCAGCAATGGCTAAACGCGGCCTCGTAGATGATATTATCTTATCTTCAAGGCAGTTATCTGAAGCCGTCTATAAACGCGCCTTTGCTTTGCCCACATGTGACGTCATGTAGATGATATTATCTTTGCTTCAAGATAGTTGTCTAAAGCCGTGTCTATAAGTATATATGGTCTAAGGGCGAAACAAGTAAGTCCGTGTTGATCTACGGCTTGTGAAAAGGCGGCTGCACGCTATCTTATTCCGGCGTATTGTTTGTTACGTATACTGGCTTGCACCCTCTAGCTGCTTAGCCTGCATTTAGCTTTGCGCCCTGCAATTGCTATATTCTCGTGCCTGCGCTTGTCATCTTTCAACTTAAAGCCTTGAGTAAAGTCTCCCGTTCGGTCGTACTTTCGCGGTATCGTTTCGATTACATAATTTTGTCTCGTTAACTCGCGTGGTTCGGTCTGTTAATTGTCGTAACCCGTCGTCGGTCCCGTATCTTTTCGTTTGTATTATTTTATATTATACGGCCTTAGTTTACTCTTTCTCTTATTTTTTTTATATTATTTTTTTTATATTATATTGTAGGGTAAATGGGGGTATTGTGGCCATATGGAAAAGATGGCCATAGACTGTAATTTCACCAATAATTGTTTAATAGTGCATTTTTGTAGCCATTCTTAAAAATAATCAGTATTTACAGTAGTTTATGTGCGTACACTATTTAAAATAACAATATTGTAAAAATTTTATAATGTTTTTACTTTTGATTGCCTGCAAAGTTTTATGTATGTCCACTAAAAGCTGCTGTAACGTCAAATAAATTACAGGTAAACTGCCGTAATCATTATTACATACATGATAAAGGCACATAAATTATAATGTAATCAATAATTTTTATTTTCATTTTCATTATTTATTTATAAATACTATGTTATCTTTTCCTCACCACTTTGGGAAAGATGACCCATTTTTTAAAAAAAAGTTACATATAATTATATACATATATTTTTTATGACTAGTATAATCTATAATGTATTTAATCATCAAAAGAAAAATGTTTTTTGCTAATTGTTTTTATAGTTCACATAAAGTTGCGTTTCATAATTAAAAAAATACTGTGCATGAAAACTTTAACAACAATATGTAATAATCTTTTACGTACAATAAATATATTATATATTAACATATAATTACTAAATATATAATTAAATTACATAATTATAAGTTTTACTTATATCTTTTACAAAAAAACATGTATGGCCATCTTTCCCTTAAAATTTGGGTAAGATGGCCAATGCATACATTTTGATATTTTATATAATATTAAATTTTTGTTAAATGTTGTCTCTTTCATTTCGATAGTTATTATTACTTTAAGCTTCAGTGAAATAAAATAAAAAAACAATATTAAAAAATAACAAAAATAAAGGTCTGTTTTTTGCATTTAAAGAAAACTGTAGCCATCTTACCCGGGTTTACCCTATCACACCTTTTTCTTTTTCTATTATTCTTTGTATCATTTCTATTATATTATTTTGCATTCATTCTATCTTGCATTTCTACCCGCGTAATAAATAGTTAATTAATTCTTAATTCGTACTAGTTAACTCTGATTTTCCTTGCTTCATCTGAGCTTCCTATCGCGAGGTCAAGAGACAGCCTGCATCCCGAATTTTTATTCAACCCAGCCCCTCTCCGTTCCCAATAGAGCTAGTCGGCCCGTTGTGTCGAGTGACGCTGAGTGTTGACGCGATTACGCGTCTGGCGCTCAAAATTATAACAAAGTATTCGTCGACTCGGCCCGGCGGCGCTCGTTTTAGATCACCTTTTCTATCCTGCCCGTGATTCGACGTTGCATTCTCGCGGACGCTCACCCGAGTCCCGTAAAATAAATTCCGTTTGCGGGGAAGCGGCGCGAGAATTCCGTTACAACCGCAAAAAACGTCACAGGAAGAAAATTTGGCGCCCAACGTGGGGCCACGTTAGGCAAACGGAGAAATATCGTAACGATCGCTAGGAATAGTGGTACATTTGGGGAAAAATAATTGCATAAAATATCTCCTTACGCCTCTGGGTAAAATAATTAACCGAATAATTGAAATTAACGGCTGCTTTCTCGTTGCGTGTCGAACACTATCGTGCTTTATTTATATATTCACTATTTATAATTTCTTGGTTTAAATATTTTGACTCTAACTTGAATCTTCTTTAGTCGTGGGTGTGAAAATTAAAATTATATGTAGTGTACATTGATGTCAAGAAATACATAATTTAAACGAAGTCAATGTCTAAAAGCAACGCAAAAAGTTGACTGCTGATAGAAATCATAATAGCGTAGTTACCTTGTGCAGATGACATTCTAAAAATAATAAGGCTATTACCGATTATTCAGTCAATGTTACACAAGAAACAAAACTCACAAGTGAACTTACTAAGATGCCAGGTAGTCGGGCTCTGAAGACGGAGATAAGAAGTAAGAGACACAGGAGTATAATTATGTAGATGGAAAATATCATTAACAAGAGAAGGTACATACAGAGAAAAACTTTTTTCCGTCTCGCAATACGTATTAAAAACATTTAAAGAAGCTGTCGATAAAAGCCAATTTGTGCATGATATAGATATTAGAAGTGGACATTAAAAGCAAAAGAACATTTTAATTTACCAACGTTTAAAGCAGATAGCTTGTGGGTAGTGTGCATTCTTTTCAGCTCCCACTAGTACTTGGATACACAATTTTAAAAAAGCACATAATATAGTTTCACGGAAAGTGATAAAATTCGTAAGTCAAACGTCACAACGAGATAAACAACAATTACAATTGTTATGTTTTAATTTCATAACTTTCATAAAACCGCATATTAACAGATATAAAATAATGTTTATAATGCTGATTCAATCCGGGTCGAACGTTAGCGGACGTTCAGAGGTAAAAAAATAGTTACACGATACTTCCAACAATTTCTGCATGCGGTCAATTGCTTTCACTTTTAATTTTGATGCTAAAAGAAGTTAACAGAGAATTTAAATCTAAGGTCAAAGAAACTTTATTTAAGCCTACTATTTTCCTTGGTGCATCCCAATCTGGCAAGCTCACATCACAATACTTTCAAATGTAGCTGACAGAAGTTTTTTTACCAGTACTACTAGACCTAAAAGTTTGTTGTTGCTTGATTCTTGAAGTGACTACTGTCCTTCGACCTTTCAAGAAGTTATACCGACTAACAAAGAGGTAACATTTATGATACCTAAAGGAACAACTGCTTTCATATACCCACTTTCATAAAACCATTTGATGTAGTTGGATTCCGTGTTTGGAAAAATTTTATAAGAACTTTTCCAAATTGCGTATTATTATATAATTATAATATGAATTTGTATTTGCAAACCAATGTTATTAAATTGCAATTTCTTATACATAATCAGTTGTCATCTCCACGATTCTCAGAGAATTATTCAAATACGCTTGGTATAAAAGCGGATACATTAGAAAGGCCAGAACAATTTAAAAATTCAGTAAATTATTGTTTGATTTTTCGTGCAATGCAAAGTTTGCCTCGGTGCCACATATGTGAAGAACTTGTTATAGTTTGATATGCGTGTAAACAATATTTATATATAAAACATTGTTTTAATGTGTGTGTGCGCGCGTGTGTGTGTATGTGTGAGTATCATTTATGTAAAAATTATCAACAATAGAATATATAATGTTACACACGCACACACACACACAGAATGACCAATATTAGCAAGACGTTGTAAAGATTGTATCTAATAATAACGACAATAGAATTATATTACTGCAAATATTAATAAAAGCTATTGAAATATATGTTTATAATAAACTTATTTACAACACACTACCTTGATATGTATATATGAATTTTATTTTTATTATCATATTATTAACGTTGTATTGTTAATTTATCTGCTTAATCCTATATCTTTATATATCAATATACAGGTCAGATGAAAATATATAAATGTCAAATGCGTAAATACGCGTACTAGATAAAGCGTTTTCGACATGTAAATGCATTATGAAACAATGTATCGTAAAATATATATATAGTTGAGTACATATAGTACTACATATAGTATTCAGAAAAATATTCGTTTTCTTTCGTTATCACAGAAATACAATAAATGTTTTTAAACAATACAAACAAATTTATTTTTTAATAAACAAAACTTTTTTTTATTTTTGCTTCTGTCACTTTGTAGCAAGTAACTTGCTTTGAAACTTTTGTTTCAAACATTTTTCTGTATCTCTTGTACTTTAAGAGATATACGCAAAAAAATGTAAGGGTACCCTTTTATCTTTGAAGTCAAAACTCATACTTTTAAAATAAAAACAAAAGGCACAAAATTTGCATACGTTAGTCATATATTGAGGTCCTCTTACATACAAAACTTCATTGTCATTACATACAAAAATTCAAGAGTCCGGGTTTGCGACCTTCCCTTATAAGAACAATAGGAAAATATTAATTTTCTATTGTGTTGCTGGTATTGTTTAAGTGTAAAGTATGCGTAATGGCGTATGACAAAAACACCGCATATAGTATTTATAAACTTTTTTTTTATATTTGTGACGAGAGATACAGCTAGTCCCAAAAATATCCGGTTACCTAAAAAAATAGATAAACTTTGTAAAATCATAAGTTGATAAACAGAAAAAAACTCCAAATTTGTTTTTAACAAAACTTTATTATTTTACTTTAATTACATGTAAGTGTAAAGTAAAATAAACTGTCTAACTTTTTTTTAAGTGCATATTACATATAAAATAAATGGCTGTACAAGATATTAAAAATACATTTAAAAACAGCTTGGTAAATTTGGAAATTTGGAAACCATAGTAGCACTGAGAAAAATATGCCATTGGCTCAACAAATTTACATTCAATTCTTTTTGCAATGTTAACGTCGTCTGTTTTACAATAAAAGTCTAATAATTTTAAGCGCAATTTTTGCGGAATTAGAAATTATTTTTTGTTTTTAGTTAGTGACCAATTGATAGCAAGAGGCAATAGATGTGTTTTTCTGATTTTCTTAGATTTTTATAGTGAAATTAGACAACCAAACAAACAAAGTAAATATAACCTCAAAAAAATAATACTGACAGAATTAACTTCTTAAATCATTAAAAAATGAAGAAAACTTTACATTTTAGTTATAATATTGTTGCGAGATGTGGCGCGTGTCGTCTATGCGGTATAAGAAGATGTTCGTCGAATGATCGATCGCTGTAGATGCTTTTGTTCGGATAGCAACAGGGTTGTTTACGGCGAGGTTCAAGCGGAAAGTTGGAAGCCGGACTTGAAATCGACAAGAGGCTGGACCAACGGCTCGGGATTTCCTCGCGTTTTTACCGCGGCCTTTGTAACGCGTTTGTTAATAAAGTTCTTGTGAGATATACGCGGTGTTACTTTCTTTCCGCGAAGCGCAGCAACGCGGCCGGGACGCGACAAAACGCGGTTGTGAGCGCAACATTTGGGGGCTCGTTCGGGATAGAACTTGAGAGACCGGCGGCATAGCTCTAGTGCACTCGCCGCGGAGAATGCGCAATCAAGTCGCGGCAGAAGCGGCGGAGGCGATGGCAACGTCTGAGAACGAAACGCTGCGCGCGGTTCTGCAGGAGCTGGAGCAGCTGCGAGAGAAGCGTCGTTTAGAAAGAAATTCGTTTCATCGGAAGGAGCAGGAATTCAGCGATTTCGTGCGCCGGAAGGAGGAGGACGTTCGTCGCCTAGAGGAGCGGCTTCGACGCGATGTATCAGGTGAGTCGTTTTCAAATAATTCTCCTGTACGCGCGGAAGAATTAACAGGAGTTAAACTTAAGCCGGACGTATACGACGGGAGTGTTCCGTAGCGCGAGTTCCTCGCGCAGTTTGAGTTGATCGCACGTGCGAACGGGTGGAGCGACGCGGCGAAAGCAACGGTTTTGGCCACTAACTTGAGGGGGAAGGCGTGTTCGGTTTTAGAGAGACTGAAGGAGAGGTTTAGTTACAAAGAGATCCGATCGAAATTGGAATCTCGATATGGGGAGCGAGAGCTTTTTCAAAGTTGCTACGCGCAATTTACTAACCGTAAACAGAGGGATGGCGAGGATCTTGCGGCGCTCGGTGCGGATCTGGAGCGTTTGTCGCGTCTCGCGTACCCGGAGTGTTCGCACGAAGTTCGCGAAAAAGTTGCTTGCGCGCAATTCATTGCCGCTCTTTCGGATGGCTTCGTGAAGCGTACGTTGCAACTAGAAAATTTGACCTCGTTGAGGGTTGCTGTCGAACGGGCAAAGGCAGTGAAGGCTATTCAAGAGTCCTGTGTAGACTAATGGGGGATGTATTTGTTTTATTTGTTTTTGTGTTTTAGATGTTGTGGGTATTTGTTTTTTTTTAAGCATAGTAACTCGTTTAGTTTTCTTTCTTTCAGTTATAACTCCGTTGCTACCCTGAGTCTTTCCGTTTCGTCGTTGGACGTCGAAAGGGATGACATCTGCGGGGGACATCTGCGTCGCGTCGAGTCGTTGCGAAGTCTACGTCTTTGAAATCATGCTTCAATTCCGTCTTACTCACGATTTTGAACGTGGTTTTTCCTGGGTCTTTGGGTAAATACGAGGCGGGGACTTGGGGTGTTCTTTTGAACGATGGGACCATGTGAGTTTCTCCTCCCCTTGTCCGAAGTCGGAAGAATTTTGTGGACACAGGAATTGTTCCGAAGGGGATTCTCGGGAAGAGTTTCTCCGGTCAACTGGCTCATTTATTCTGGGACAGCAGTCTGGAAGAGAGCGGGAAGGTTGACTTCTTTTTGATCATCGGGACGATGATCTAGAAGAGAGAAGGGGCAGTGTTGCGAGATGCGGCGCGTGTCGTCCACGCGGTATAAGATGTTCGTATGTATGGGTTATTACGTTATAAAAATATATTGAGAGAACTTACACAGAACAAAACTTTCTTTAGACATCTACCCTAATAGGCACATTTGTGAAAATATTGCACAAAAATGGCATCATGAATGGCGACGATTTTGCAATGATTGCACTAAGATGATTCGCCATAACGCAACAGTTTTGTCGAAATAAAATTTTGTAAATAATATTTGTCAAAACTTGCGAAAAAGTCGTTATGCATTTCCACAGTATATACCTCCACTAGGCAAATTGTGAAAATATTGCACAAATATGACATCATGAGTGACGACGATTTCTTGCATTTCTTCATATGCAATCATATTTCTACATATTTGAAACATTACATAGCTGAATTTCTTTTCTCAATTATTGGACAATATCTTTGTGAAATTAATTTTGCAAATATACTGCTAAGATGATTTGCCATATCGTTATTCTTTTGCCGAAATACTACCATGATCAAAAAATAACCGGAATTTATTCATAAAAAGAAAAGTACATGTTTATTCTTCAAAATTCAAGTTGTCCCCTTCAAGGTAGTCCCCGTCGGCTGCGATGCACTTGTGCCAACGTTTGATCCACCCCTCGAAGCTTTTCTGGAAGTCGGTTTTTGGTATAGCCATTAGTGCCTCCAGCGATTTTAGCTTTATTGCCTCCACACTCTCAAAACGAGTTCCTCGTAGTGGTTTTTTGAGTCGATCAAATAGGAAGAAGTCACATGGTGCCAGATCAGGTGAATTG
>NW_018020868.1:10455-12364 GCF_002006095.1 Pseudomyrmex gracilis | reverse complement strand
TCGGAACACTTAATTTCATTTTTATAGCAAAATTTAATGCAAGAACGTTGTTGAAGTTTTGAATCCTTTGTAAAAATCGCCGCGACGTAAAAACTTGATGTAAAGAAATCACTGTCATAAAGGTAAATGAACAGCTGATAAGCAGAAGCTTGGCATGGGTGTCCGTAACAGTGCTGCCAACGTGACACAAACAACAGAATTCTAAACCGATAAGCCCGCGAGGTTTAAATTAAAAATTCCGGTTATTTTTTTATCATGGTAGTAGTATTTGAAAAGTAATTTTGCAAACAACTACAAATATTTTAGAAAAGATCAATGTTTTTACATCTATTTCTTAAAATATGTCTGTATAATTGCAAATTACAATTTTAGTGCAAGATTTCGTCACATAATTTTGTAAATGGTTTCCTATCAGGGTATTACTCGTTAATAGCTCCATGCGATGTCTAATGAAGTTTTTGTTCTGTGTGAAAATACAATATATTAAATTTATTTAATGTTTCAACATGCACATACAATTTTTATTTTCATTATTAAATTTATCTGTATGATACATTAAGTCTATATAATAAAATAATCTAATCTTTTTAAATAATTATATTTAACAAATAAAAATTATAAAAAATATTTAAAAACACTTTACTCAATAATAACTTAACTTAAATTCTTTATCAATCATGTAAATTAAATAATATAATTTATGTTCTAATTGACTCAGTTATTATGACTAGTTTTAATAATAAAAATAAGTGTATTTCTAACTTCATTTTGGTTTTCTTTTTATTTCTTTTTTAAATCTTTTTTTGTCTTTCTCTCTTTGTTAGCGTTATTTTACAATTTGCGCAATTATTTAAGAATTTTTTTATTAGTAACGAAAAAAATCATGAATAGTGAGGAAAATTATTAACTCGCCTACAAAAGAGAAGTTAAAATTATGATGCTCAAAATAATTTAATTCTTACTTATGAGAAAACAAAAAAAGTTTGTGATAGATGCAGGAAAGGCAAGATTAAGCATGTCAATAGAGGAGATGTTGATGGAGATATTGGAATCAAATCACTATTTGATGATGGTTTAAGTAAAACAAAAGAAGTAAGGGAGAAGTAGGAAAGAAGAAAAAAAAGGAAAATGAATGATGAATAACAGAGAACAGAAAAGTTGAAAAGAAGGATGTAAGAGAGTATTGCGGAGTAAAAGACTGTGGAAGAGGAATAAAATATTGAAAATAATATGCAAGAATGTGGAAATAAAAAAAGGATAGAATGAAATAAAGAAATAATAATGCCGATGCTAAAGATAGAAGAAGGGAATTAAATATTATAGAAGAACTGAAAAATAGCAATGATATCAACTTTATATAAGATATATTCGACAATGTTAGCAAGAAAGTTACAAGAAGAGATAGAGAAAAAGAAGAGTGATAGTGTTAAAGAGATAGGCCTACAGAGAGTTTGCACTTTCGGATATCGACTTTAGCGACCGTGCTCTCATTGCCATTTCTACTTCTTTCATATTAAAGATGCGCGGAGACGTAACACGAGCTCAGTGACAGTAGTTAGATGTTTTACAAAGCTTGGTGATATTTATTATTTAAAAGTATCATTTTTATTTTTATTATTATAATATATTTTTATTATTACAATATAAAGTTATATAAAATAATGTTATGATACACATATGTTATAATTGTAAACATATTAATATATATATAAGGCCTTACGAGCCGTTTCCAAGATGTTGAGCGAAAACTGTACGTATATACCCAGCAAACATTTCGGTCACAGAACCATATCCATCTGTGTCCTCAGTAGGATATGGTTTGGTAATCATGTCTGTCAACATGTGAAATGTCAAAATGCGACCAAAATGATGACAGAGTCTGCCACAAGCAAAGCGAAGTCAAATTATC
>NW_018020868.1:8431-10235 GCF_002006095.1 Pseudomyrmex gracilis | reverse complement strand
ACCATCTATTTGTTGTCAATTTCACTGACATATATGGAATCGTTTTGACCGCAATACTCTCATGTATATTGCCAACAAAGTTGTTGCGTTTTTTCTTTTTGTGTGCTAACAGTTTTGGCAGTGTTTCCGTATTGTAGCATTTCTGCAAACAATTTCTGTAGCCAAGGTCTGAGCCGAAATTGTCAAAAACAGAAATTGTTTGCTGGGTATATATATGCATACACCTAACCCTAATCTAACCTAACAAGTTCAACTTGTAAATTTTTACGAGTATTTTTTGAAAATTCTTAAATTAATACGAGATGCTGGATTTGCATCTCACATATGATAGACCCCGGATACCTCCCTAACTAATTTTTAAAATATTGCGAAAAAAACTCCTCGGCCAGGAGTCGAACCTGGAATCTCCGGCTTTCCGTGCCATCGCCTTCCCTGTTTGGCCACCGACGCACTTGGAGTTAGTCTCGCAACATTCATACACATATCGAAGAAAGTTTTTTTCGCAATATTTTAAAAATTAGTTAGGGGGTATCCGGGGTCTGTCATATGTGAGATGCAAATCCAGCATCCCGTATTAATTTAAGAATTTTCAAAAAATACTTACTTGTAAAAATTTACAAGTTGAACTTGTTACATGTGTATGCATATATATATATATACTCGTACAGTTTCCGCTCAACATCTTGGAAACGGCTCGTAAAGCCTTATATATTTTTTGGCTTAATTTTCAACGAGCCTTAAAATCATTAGTAATTGTTTATATTAATATATGTCTTTACAAATATCTTTGATAAATGGTAACAATAACGAATACAGTCCCGATCACGTTGACCGTCATATATGTTGTCAAGGACACTGTCCTGAATAACATTCAAAAGGTTTTAGCCGGTCGTTATTTCTTAAAAAGTTATGGTCTTGAAAAGTGGAACCTTTCTATGTAAGTTTTTATAAATATATGTATAAAGTTATTCATGAATGAAATATTATAATTATGTTAAAGTATCTATTGAATATACCCAGTCAGAAATCGACGTCGATCAACCGTAGATCGACTAGTATAATCGACGTCGATTCGACAAGGTATTTCTGACTGGGATAATTTGCTCATTATTTCAAAAAAACATCAATGCGTTAATTATATGTATATAATCTTTTAAACAAACATTCCTCAATGTAATGCTTCTAATATACTCTTGAGTGCTGAAATGTCGAAGATTAGCGCGCAATTCTCTCCGCAATCTTTCTATACCTTGATAGCTTGTCTGTGTTTTTTCTGTCATGTTGCCGAAAACAAAGAGTTTGAGTTTTCAGCAAATTTAGAACAAGGTGAGTAAGACATTTTGCCCTTGGTTTGACATCAGAGGTTTGATAGTCAACACGTGTTGCCGACAACTTGCCGTGTATTTGCTGTCAACGGTTATCACTAACATAAAGAGCAATATGATAAGTTGCCAACACGTGCTGAGTCAAATTTCAGCAAAACTGCAATATGTCGAAAACGGATGAATATACTAGGTTGTTCAATAAGTTTTGCGGTTCGATAAGAGAGAGCGCTGCTATTAACCTAATTTTTTTTTCATTATATTGCTGCACTCTTCCTATGAACATATGTAAAGTTTCAATTCAATCTGTCAAGTCATAATTTGTTCACAAGCCATTTAGGGTTGACGTGTCGCAGCTATTTTTACAATGGAAAAAATCAAGTATCGTGCAGTGATTGAATTTTTATTTTTGGAAGGATTAAGAGCAAAGGATATTCATGAAAGGATATTGAGAGTATATAGTATTACTCTCAATATCCTTT
>NW_018020868.1:0-6872 GCF_002006095.1 Pseudomyrmex gracilis | reverse complement strand
ACCTTGAAGTGTAAACTTGTTTAATAAACCATATCTTTCATTTTCGATTTTTAATTCACGTAGTCCGGGAACTTTCCGGACAAACTGTGTATGTATGAAAACCTGTATATACATGTATCATTTATATGTATCATTTTTATTATACAGGGTGTCCAGAAAATCGCCCGCAATACTAAAACGTGATTGGTGATCCAAAAAGAAGAAAAAACAGTTTTTATATAAACATAAGCCCGAAAATAAGTCGTTATCGAGTTATAGCTACTTTTATGTCCGCTTTAGCATCTATCATTTTTTATTCTTTTAATTTTTCAATTTTTATTTTTTATTTCTTAAGTTCTTTTTTCAACTTTTCGATATTTGTAAATACAATTACATTATATCTTTAAAATCAAGGATAAACATAAACAGATATTTAAATCAAATTAAATATGTTGTTCAAAATGACAACTTCAGCACGAATGCACCCACAAAGACATCCATCCATTCAGACATCCATTAGACATCTACTAGATGTCGCATAAAGCTGTCGACGTCTAATAGACGTCTAATGGAGTTTTTGTTCTGTGTGGGCAGGTCCTTATTCTTCTATCAAAATAGTTCGAAATGAAGTTATTTATGTCAAAACACAACAAATATGTTAAACTACAATAAAATAAATTATGAGTATTATGATTATGATTATGAAAAAACTTACAATTTTTAAGGATAAAAGTGGCTATAACTCGGAAACGACTTATTTCTGGACCTATGTTTATACAGCTTTTTGATTTAAATATCTGTTTATGTTTATCCTTGATTTTAAAGATAATGTAATTGTATTTACAAATATCAAAAAATTGAAAAATTAAAAACATAAAAAATAAAAAATGAGGGATGCTAAAGCAGACATTAAAAGTAGCTATAACTCGAAAACGACTTATTTTTGGACCTATGTTTATATAACCTATATTTATAACTTTTTTTCTACTTTTTGGATCTCTAATCACTTTCCAAAGTATTGCGGACTATTTTCCGGACACCCTGTGTATAATAAAAATGTTTTACACACACAAAGTGTGTAGCGCTTACTTTCTGTAATTGATCTTTTCCTGTAAATCCACTGGAAATATGAAANTATATGCCAATGACAAGCAAAAATCGTAAAGCGCTGAGTTCTGCTGAACGCAGCGGCCGATTTCTTCTTTGTGTCCGACGCGACGCAAAATGGAAGTATGTTTCTTCTATAAAAGACGGTCATTCGTTTTCGCCATTTTATGAGCTACAAAATAGAATTAATATATTTCAATAGTTTGTAACAATCATACGACAAAAATATAGACATCGGTATCTTGTTCTGTTATTGTCATGTTGCTCTTATGTTGCCGAAAATAAATGACAAAGTGAAGAGTTTTACATTAATGGAAATCATTTTGTTGACAACATAATGAACAACAGTTGCTAACAGTTGCTCTTCGTTTAATCTGAATCTGCTGACACAAAATGTCTCAACTTTGTCATCGTGTTGTTGATTACGTATGATTATGCATTACGTTTTCAGCAAATACACAGCAACTAGTCGGAAACTTCTGCTTAGCATTAAGTTACATGATTTTACAAAACATGCTTGGCTATCAGGGTATTTTGTGTATAAAATCCCGTAGTAGGATCAAACAAAAGTTTCAATGGTTTACTATTTTATAGGAGCTCCGCTCCTCCCTCTACTTTTCCTCGTCAAACAACTTTAACACGACCCAATCTATAATATTTATTGTGATATATGTTACTACAATAGCATATATGAAACTTTGCTTCGCGAGGAAAGTGTGTGCGTGGAGGCAGGTCTCCCCTACGGAAAGCTTTGTTATCGAAAAACTAGATATTAGGGATTGAGCCACACTTTGGTGTGAAAGTTGTAAACCCATGAATCTTTTGAATTATTAAATTACTCAGGACAGTGTCCTTGATAACATATATAAAGGTCACGGTGATCGGGACTAGATCCGTTATTGTCAACATTTACCATGTCTTCATGCAAGTTTATGCTATAATAAGACAGACACACTATATACACATGTATGTATAAAAGTATGTACTATATATGAGCAAATCCTCTGTAGTTTTACCTTTTGATAGATTGTTTTATACTGCTGAATCTGAGTTGTTCTTCATATGCACAAGACGTTTTTTCTTTATATACTATCTAGTAATAACTATGTATAAGAATGCAGAGCGTTCGTCTCATTGCTGGCGTTTAAGAATACACTAAGTCAGTAAAAATATAGAAAATCATACAATTTATTTTGTCCCTTTCGAATTTGTGTCTTAATAACTTTGTACCTGCGTTGTTATATAATTTTGTAATAAATAAAAAGTTAGTTCTTGCATTCATACATGTTCTCCCTGGAGGTTGATCATATGCCATGTAAATTAAATGTTCAGAAAAACGGACCCAGCTCCGATGACCTTGATCTTGACATATTGTTGCACCTGCGGAGGCGAGACGGCACTATCGCCACTGAGATTCACGCGTGCGTTCGTGGCGAAGAAGAAGCGCGGTCTCTCTCTCTTTCAAAATACTTTATTATCACTCAGAATACAAATAATTACAACCGAAATTATATCAGGACGAGTTGTCGAGGCGCGACGTGACAGCTCTCCGTTGCAAATCTTCTTAAACAAACTCGCGAGTCGCCCGGCAACAAACATAACAGTCGCGCCAAGCGCGCGTCGTTCACGCGGCTCTCGCGACACATACGCGGTGATCGCCGCGTAACAATATGTTGTCAAGAACATGTCCCTAACAATCAAAAGATTTTAGCCGTCGCTCATTGTTCATTAAAAAGTTACAAATTTCTGAAATAAACGTTCGTTTTTTGACACCATGTACATTTGAGAAGTAAATATTTCGTTTGTATCACACACTATCTATTGTACACGTGTAGGCAGGAAGGGAGCCCCTTCTCCTGCACTCTTTCTCGAGAAAAAATAAGAAACAACTTCCGATTACATGTCGCTTCATGTCAATAGTATATATATGATTTTTAGCGACACTTAATCGGAAGTCGTTCCCTATTTTTTCTCGTGGAAGGATGCAAGGGAAGAGGCGGAACCACTCCCTTTGCGAGAGAGCGTAGTTCCCCACTGCCTGCACGCTTACAACACAAACAAAATATTAATTTTCGTAAAGTCAACAATATTACATACGCGCCGTTAAGTTAATCGACTAACTGAGTTACTGAAGTTGTAGCAAATAAATACAAAAACGAAAAATTTCAAATGTTGAAAATTGTGCCTCAAAAATGAAACACATCAGAATATCAAAGATTGTTTTCAAAAGCGTAAATTCATTAAAAAATCCACAAATCGCCTTAGCACATATTCCAAAAAAACTTTTTTCAGTCCATATTAACTGTAAACTCTTTCTTATACGATAACTTACCACAGAATCCATGTGGCCACAATTTTCAAACCAAATTTTATTAGTTATGACGTTAAGAGTGCGTAATTTAAACATGATTGCAATGTAAAACCGGAAAGAAATTAAGTCGATTTCAATCAGATAAATTTTGCGCCGTTTACTTAAAACTATTAACGCGTGTAGATTGGTGTTTTTAAACCTATTTCAGACATGTTAGTCAATATAAGATGTATGTGCCGCACATTTGAAAACAAAAAAATAAATTTTTATAAAAGTTAAAACTACAGTGGATTTGCCCCATATATGTATAGGAAAGTGGAGGGATATTGTGCGCGGCGGGCAGTCGTGCGCTCTAGATTATTTTAAATAACCAGCCATAATTCTGAACTTTTTTTAGTACTGCACTTTAGCAGTTGATTCTTGTAACTATGTCACACTACCCCGACCGCGCCAAATCCTTTGTATGCCAGTAGAGAAATGAATGTTTGTTAATGATGCTTTTTTTTTATTTCCTGTGATCTGAAAAAAAAGACAATAAGCCTCTAATTTTTATTTGTTTAGTTTCACATACATGTAATCTTAAACACCATTTTTTCTTGCAAATAAAACTGTACTTCATAATTATTTTAGTCAATAAATATTTTTTATCTTAGTGAAGTTTATTCATTAACCTCGAGTTGGACAATAGTACGCAGTAAGTCACTGCACTGGAAAAGACTCCAGACAATTATTTGTGTGTAACCACTTTAGCAATCAATTAAATGTAGACTAAAGATAGTTTCTACAATGTCGTATATGTATTGTTTAAAATATTTACCTTTTTTAATAATATGCCTCAGGCCATCATACAAATTTCATGATATTTTCTTATCGTTTCTTATCAGTTTTATTATTATAATTTTGTTTTATATCATTAAAAGTGTTTGGTTCTTAATGTACGGCTTTTCTTTTTAGATTTTCCATTTATTTTCAACTTTTAATAACTGTGCATAATAACCCTGTGTGGGTTGGGGAATTGTGAAAATGAACTGTTGAACTATTTTTAATGGTATTAAAGTGTGTTTAAACTTTAATCAAATTTCCCTGATAGCCACCTGTCTGCAACAAGGTGAGTCAGGCATTTGTCTTTGGTTTTACATGACACGTATTCAACATGTGTTGCCGACAACTTGCTGTGTATTTGCTGTCAACGGTTTATCACTAACATAAAGAGCAACATGACAACAAGTTGCCAACAACACGTCATAAATTTCAGCAAAAATACAATATGTCAAAAACGGACAAATATATATTCAATAACACATCGCTCTGTGAAAGAGGAATTAATTAATTCGAGATTTTACTCGATTTAATCTTTGGAGATCTGATTTAGTTCGCCGATCAACTGATTAACTCGATGAAAGGTACCGGACCCGGAAAAAATCCTAAGGTGATGGGTGGGATTTGAACTCGAGACCTTCATAGTTGCAATCCCTGCACTCAGTCCGCGAGACTACTTGTTCCTTACTAAAATATAATTATTTTTGTCTACTTATTCTAAAAGACGGTCATTTGTTTTCGACATTTCATGGGCTACAAGATAGAATAAATATACCCTGATAGCCACCTGTCTGCGTTTTTGCTGTCATGTTGCCGAAAACAAAACGCTTGAGTTTTCAGCAAATTTAGAATAAGATGAGTCAGGCATTTGTCTTTGGTTTGACATGACACGTATTCAACATGTGTTGCTGACAACTTGCTGTGTATTTGCTGTCAACGGATTATCACTAACATAAAGAGCAATATGACAACAAGTTGCCAACAACACGTGTCATAAATTTCAGCAAAAATACAATATGTCGAAAACGGACAAATATATATTCACTGACACATTGCTTTGTGAAAGGGGAATTAATTAATTCAAGATTTCACTCAAATTAATTTTTGGAGATCTGATTTAGTTCATCGATCAACTGATTAACTCAATGAAAGGTACCAGAGACGGAAAAAATCCTAAGATGATGGGTGGGATTTGAACTGGAGACCTTCATATTTGCAATCCCTGCACTCAGTCCGCAAGACCACTTGTTCCTTACTAAAATATAATTATTTTGGTATACTTATTCAAAAAGATGGTCATTCGTTTTCGACATTTAATGAGCTACAAGATAGAATAAATATATGTCAATAGTTTTTACCAACCATACGACAGAAGTACAGACATTAGTGTCTTGTTTTGTTACTGTTGCTCATGTTGCTCTTATGTTGCCGAAAATGACAAAGCAAAGAGTTTTCTATGAATAAAAGTCATTTTGTTGACAACGTAATGAGCAATAGTTGCTCTTTGTTTGCTCTGAATCTGCTGACACAAAATGTCTCAAATTTGCCTTCGTGTTATCGATTACGTATGACTATACATCATGTATTCAGCAAATACATAGCAACTAGTTGAAAACTTCAGCTCAGCATTAAGTTACATGATTTTGCAAAACATGCTTGGCTATCAGGGAGGCTGTGTTGAAGATAAATCACAATGTTTCAAGTCTAATAATAGCAAAGTTACAACGACTTGTGTTTAAGTGCGCACAATTCCCACTTTCTTTTATATATAATATTTCTATTTATTACAATTATATGTTATATTTAAATTTAATGCCAATAAGTTTCTATACTGAGTTCAAATCAAGAAGAGAATCTTACTGAGCATAAAGAAAGAAAAGCAGGCAAAGTAGGGGTAGCGTTGCGTACGGGATTGGCAAGACACTTGCTAACAGCCAATGGCTGTGAATTGGAAGGACTTTCTGGTAGGGGAGATGCGCGAGACAAACGAGTTTTCGTTTATCTGGTTTTTCTACTGGATTTGAACTCGATATATATCACTTTTAAGATAGGGGAGACCTAGGTGAAATGAAACAGAGGTAAGTTGAAACAATGACGATATTTAAAAACCTATAACAGTTGACGATTTGGCAACAATGTAGTTTTAATATACGTAAAATAACAGTCGACTATAGTAAACATCGACGATGTACGGTGAGCGGTTGCATTTCTGTGACGTTCGTGCAATAAAATCAGCCTAAAGTAAGTTTTCGTCATATTTTCTGGAATGTAGTATCTCTTTTGGTTATATATGTTACTTAGTTTGACTTTGATATTTTTGTAGCCTAATACTTTAAGTTTTTGATGTAAAGTTAATTTTTTTAATACTTATTATTTTGTAGGAAATATTTGTGATAAAGTTTCAAAAGGTTAACTTTATATGATCGAGGTAGGTTGACACACTTTGTTTCAACTCACCTCGATTCTAGGTTTTTATCATATTTTACTTTGTTATAGTATAATTTGCATGGAAATAATTTCTTATTGTTATAGAATGCCAAATAAATACGTTCGTAAGACTGATCGAGGTTTAGCTGGCGTAGAGATATATGAGCTTGCTGCAAAAGAGGTTAATTTAAGGCAAAAGAGCCTTAGAGATGCTGCGTCGTCATATAAT
>NW_018020867.1:194747-197152 GCF_002006095.1 Pseudomyrmex gracilis | reverse complement strand
GTTGCGCCCGTAAACTACAAAACTCATCTGGCACATCTTCTAGATAGAGTTTCCAAGCTGGTGCACATCGAAAAAGTGGAATCTTAAGTGAGATTTCTTGATTGAATAAAAAGTTTTTGAATAAAAAGAAGAGTTTGTGTTAAAAAAAAGAGGCTTTAAGCCCCTTGCACAATGGACGGAATAGCGATAGCGATAGAAATAACAAAAGTTTTAAAGAGTTTATATTTAAAAATAAAGGTAGGAACAGCGGAATCTAACATACAAAACTACACATGTATCAATGCAGATCAGAAAATCGGAATAAGCAATAGCGATAAAATTTTCGACAAGTTGGAATTCTGTGTTAAAAACTGTTATTTCTATCGCTATCGCTATTCCGTCCATTGTGTAAGGGGCTTTAGGATTCTCTCTGGCGGTAGAGAGACACATGAGTATCCTTGTTTTAATTTGACTGTCTTAAAAGATGGCGCTACTTACGCGATAGTGTACCGGGTAACTAGCAGCCAGCGGTTAAGCATTATTGCTTTCGTTTTTGATGCCTGAAATAGCGTGATCTCTCGGGACCGGCCCAGTGGTTCTCGCGGCCTGAGTGCAGGGGCTGCGAACCTGGAGGTCCCGTGTTCGAATCCGCTCACCACCTTAGGATTTTTTCCGGGCCTGTCCTTTTCAACCAAAGTTTATTGGTTGATCATCGAACTTAAATCGGGCCTCCAATAATTAATTCGGGTGTATTCCCGAATTAATTTTCCTCCCACAAGGCGATCTTAGTCTCAACACCTAGAGCACGAGCCCGACACAAATGGGCACGCCCACTGTGAAAAGACGGCGTATATGTCGTACAAATCGAGATGAGTAAACCGTTTACTCAAAAACAGATAAAAGAAGGAAAGAGAATCGCGCCAAATCGATTTGGCGCGTACGAGCCCAGTGTTGCTGCGAAGTCGCGTTTTCGCGTATGCGCACTGTACAGCCAATTAGATTCCTGTAAAAACTGTGTTCTCGCGCATGCGCCTTTAAATTTAGCATTACTGCCGTACTAACTCCGACATTATTAAGGTTCTGTAAAAACCCAAATAATTTTTCATAATTAACACGTGGAGTGTGTTTTACTAATATTTGTTTAATTTTTTAATTACATTTAAATAAAAAAATATTAACAAGATAGGATTTAAAGACAATAGAAATAAATAAACATAGATATAACATTTAATTTAATATTTTGATTGGCAAAAATCACGAATACCAACATTTGCANAGGTAAAAAAAACTGCCAAAAANNTTACCAGTATTCGAAAAAACAAAAATATATTCTTTTATTTTAACAAAACTGAATATTTAAATAATGTAATAATATATAACAGAATATAAAAAATATAATAAAAAATATATAGTAAGTTATAAGAAATTATTACAAATAACTACAAAGATTATTAACAATTATATATATGAACAATTACATTATATTATAGTATTATATTAAATTATATATATAAAACACAAAATCTCTTCTTTTCGAGGCACGTATCTAAAACAAATAAACTCAGCAACAAAAATAATTAGTAATATTATTATTATTGTAGTAGGTATGCTTATAAAATTAAAATCATGTTGGTGCNNTTTATTTACGTGCATATATATGTACATTACTGCATTCTTNTAGCAACACAGTGCGCATGCGCGCGAACGCGACTTCGCAGCAATACTGTTCGCAATTGCACATGTAATGGCTAGTCTACAATGNGAATAAACAGTATAAAGTAAGAAGTAAAAGCGATGTCCCATTGAGCGGAAATCTATAGCGGAACGGAATGTGCGGAACCAGCTCGACCAATCGTAACCATAGAAAAAGCGAAGGAAAGAAAACGGAATGGCTATGATTGGTCGAGCTGGTTCCGCACATTCCGTTCCGCTATAGATTTCCGCTCAATGGGACGTCGGCCTTACGGTCTAAAACTCTCCTTTGTAGACAGCCCTTAACAGTTATTGCCCGTATAAATCAGGCCTTAGCAACTAGTTCAAGAATAGGGCCCCAGGTTGCTTCTTTTAATTCTGGTGTGATGCAGGCTTTAAATTTCTTTCTGCTTAAGGCTGCGTTCGGAAACATCACTCGTGTATATTTTATCTTTATTGCTCATTATATATAAAACAAAGATAGAATGACGCTCGTGTGTATGCCAGTGTTCCGATATTGGAGAGGCTGTACGCGCATGCGCGACGAAATCCGAGAGAATCCAGTGACGTATCTATGAAGATGCGCGGTAGTTTTAGCGGGAGGCTAGCTAGCGGAAGATAGCTTAAATATAACTTTTTTATTTGTTATAACATATTTTATTTTTAAAACTTGGAAGTTTAATATTGTTTACGTAATAAAAATGGTTTTTATAAAAATTAAATATATATATATA
>NW_018020867.1:170245-194097 GCF_002006095.1 Pseudomyrmex gracilis | reverse complement strand
TGGTGCTAGCCTGCCAAAACTTTCATCACTGGTGCTGTTTCCGAACGTGACGTAAAACGTATCCTTGAAACTCTGACATATTGCGACAAGTACAGAGCTGTAAATAGCAATAATAAAGTGAAATGCATAGGAATGCGTTTTTGTTATAACAATATAATTTTATTTATACATGTGACGTATTATCTCTTATATAAAATTTTTTGACAGTGGTATATGTTTGTGTGTGTGAGTATGTCATTGCTCTCTATTCTGTCAAATTTTGTATCATATTGAAACCTCAAATTTTTCTTGAATAACCTTTTGACAAGCATGAGAGATGATAATTTTGCGTCATGAAAATCATTGTGTAACGACAGTTATTATACTTTTTTTTCTTTTTTTTTATATGTATGTGTGATATGTAAATTAATATTCTTGTTTATTTGTGATTTGCATACATGATACGCATACATGTTATATGTTTGAAATTTTAACTTGGTGATTACTTAATGTTCCAGAGAAGATATATTTACATACAATGGATTCTATTGCAAGTGAGAATTTATTTAAGCTGCAGTGTTTAATTAAAACCACTGAGATACAGCATAGTGTACAATGTAAACTTGGAAGAAAATTGTTTTTTGCATTGGCAACCAGCAATGCAGATATTATACTTTATTTTAAAAAGGGATCTTCCTGTTTACCTGTCATTAAGAGAATACCTTGGTTTCAAGGATTGCATAAACAAATTGCAGCTTTTTGTTTTGATCCAAGTGGGACTTGGTTATTGTGCATAACCTTGGACGGTTCTATGTATATACTTCCTGCTCTGACTCTAGTTGGTGAAAATAATATTATTGACAAAAGATGGAAGCCAAATGACTTAACACATATTCCTTTTATAAATCCTCAGCTCTCTCACTTTAGGTAACATACTATTGTATATAAAATAAATAAGAAAAATGAAATAAGTGAATATATATTTGACAATTATATAAACACTATAATTATTATTATGTAAGATAATATGTTAATAAGATTTTAAAATATTGTTACATATTTTCATAGACCAGTTGCTGTTACATGGTGGAAGGATATGAAGATGTTTACTGATGTTGGTATCATAGGAACGGAATGTGGAACAGTAGTACTTATAAATCTATTAAATGGGCAACAAATAGGTGCAACACATATAGATGGAAGTATACACAGTTTACATGTTTGTCAAAATGAGAACAAAGAGGATGCATCTCTCTTAATAACTAGTAAACTTCAGCAACAATGGCGTTTGTCTTTGGGACAACATAAATGGCACTTTTCACATAATTCTGAAAACAAAGAACCTCGCAAGGAAACGTACACAAATGGCAGCATACATGACAATATCGAGAGTTCTGTTCCTAATAAGTCTAAATTACGAGAACTTAAACAGCTCTCTGTTGAAAAACTCGCTATTCTCAAGCAGAAATTAATTGAAACAAGAAGTCAAACATTGGGCGAAAGTTCGCAAAGTAATAAAGAAAATGATAATGGAATTTTGGTTACTTCGGAAATATTACCTGAGTTCAGCAAGTTTAGTTTTATTAATCCAGAATCAGTACCAAAGGACACTTTTCTTTCTTCACAATATGACAGAGAAGGCCAGCAGTTATATACATGCTATCATCCTGTTACTAATCATATCACAGTAAGAACGATCTCTATGATTCTAATAAACAATTTTATAAAAAAATCTATATGTTAATTTATAATTGTACTCTTTTTAGGTACATGGCCCGAATCTAACTGTAATACCGTTGTCGATACACAAGATATTTCAATCGTGCGAGACTGTTTTACTAGCGCACAAATTTTTTTTTATTACCGATATTAATCAACATGTGATATATATAGTATCTGATCAGTTGTCCGAGACTCATATAAATAAAGACTGTAAATTCAATTCCGAATCTATTGTCGGAACTTTTTCTTTTAAAAGCAGTAAGGAAGTTATACGTGCAATATATAAAGTAACTAAGTTTAATAATCTGATATCGAAGAAAGTCTTGCAAGAAATGGAGAATAAGTGTACCGTACCAAAGATTGTAAAGGATATCAAGATTGAAGTACCTAGTTTGGATACGTGTATTATTGTTACAAATCGCTGTGTATACGAAGTAATTCTAAGGTTGGTTTTTAAGTTTATTGTTTAATATGGTGCAACAGTATATTTATATTTTCTAAATTTTGTTTATATGCAAATTACATTATTTAAATCCTTATGTATAGGAAATCATTATTATCAGTTTTTATGGAACTGGTGTTAAAAAAAAACGAACTGCAAAAAGCGGGAAAATTGGCAATGATTTTTGGACTGAATGGGCAACACTTGTTGGAATATGCTGGTGATATATTCTTATCAAATAAGGAATTCTCGCGTGCAATAGCCTCTTATAAAATGTCTAAGGTAAATTAAAAATCTAATTCTCAACAAAAACTGTATAAATATTATAGTTAATGTCAAAAACATCTGTGTTTCTATTTTTATTTTCAGTGTAAATTATTGAAAAGTGTGTTAAAATTTGCATCAGTCGGCCACACCTCGGAATTATTAAGTTGTCTAACTCATTGTTTGTTGACACCTGTTATTACCGAAATGCCTGTAGCAACAAGAATACATTTATCGAATTTATGTATACTTGCCTTCATCGAGATGACGTTGAGAGTGTGGTCTTTGGAACAATCTAAAGCAATCTACAAAGAGTTCTTGTAAGTTGCGCGCTTCGCACACGTAATGCAGTTACATTTTTACGTTTTTTCTTAAATCTCAACAAAACGTCTGTATCTTATAGATACTTTTTATCTACAAATACGTTTTACGACGAGTTGTTGGCCATTAATATAGCCGGCCAAACCTATCTCTGGGAAATATTGCATCACTTGGCCACGCAAAGGTGTCTATATGGTCAAACATTGGAAATTCTTATGAAGGCGATACAAATGTTTGGCACAGACGACTTTCATTCAAAACCATGTAATGTGCACATATGAATACACACACACGTATGATAATTGCATGTTTTTAACATAGAAATAACAAAATAACAGCGCTACTTTGTACGGAATTTAATATAGATTTCTGTTTTTAGACGGTTTACTTATATGCTTAAGCGAATCCGATCTAATGCAAGCGATGTTATTGAATCACGAATTAGCCAGGTCTCACATATTGTTTGTGCGCAATAATCTGCGGAACTTTCAAATGTTTGTGCTTCAGGTAAGAAATCTTAAAATTTATTTATTTATACGAAAAAGAATGCCATTAGAAATAATAAAGCTGTACTTGAGATACAAAAGATTTAAGATTTATTTTGAAATTGAAACTACGATGAAAATAATATTCATTTATATTGTGTGCGGATAATTTTGTAACGTCGTGAAATATTTTGCAGAGATTGGTGACATTGTATGATCCAACAAATCCAGTATTACGGCCTAGACTAATACAGTGTAAAACACGTCATGAAACGACACAGTACAACGTACAATCTAGTCAATGTGATTCCATAGATATTACAGATAACGTTGTGGGTACTAAATATGAGTACTAAATTTTTGTATTTTTTTAGTGAATTTATAGATTTTCATTTTACAGGTTCAACCTGATACACTTGTAGAAGAGATAGTAGAAACATTCGTATTAGTTTTATTAACGCTTATTCACAAGAAACGTATGTTGAACTCCAACTATAAGCACAATTTTTTGTACGATATGCAGTTGCCGGAAATAAGTAAGGTAATTACGACTTACGATTTTGCTTTTGCATCGCTAACATCGTCGAGCCTATTTTGTAATTTGCATCGTGATCTAACAGGAACACTTAAAGATGTCATTGCATATTGATTTTAAGAGAAGATCGCTAAGCGCTGGATTTTCTCACGTCGCTGTTATCAGAAACAGTAACATTTACACTTGGGGAAGTTCGGTGCAAGGTTGCTTAGGTATATATTTATATTTAAAAGCTTGAACAATAACATAATTACGAATTTTTGTTTTTTTAGAGAAAGAGTATGAAAAAATATGTGTAGAATTTGTCGTACATTGTTTCATTGATAAAATTACTAGGAACCGGATCCAGTATCTTGCGGTATGGGGCACCTCATGCTGTGTGCTTCTTCCGAAGTATGGAGATAGAGGTGTACAGTGTATCGTGCGGACATTGTCACACTCTGGCGGTCACCAACAACGGAATCTACACTTGGGGATCTAGTCAATTCGGACAATTGGGTCTCGGCAAGGTGCTTCAATGCTCGAGTCCGGAATTAATTATCTCGCTGGCGCAAGAAGTTATCGTCGACGCGGTGGCTGGGCAATATCACTCTGTGGCACTAACAGCGGACGGCAGAATATTTACATGGGGTTGGGGTGTTCACGGTCAATTAGGTCACGGTAACATTGACGAAAAGACTACGCCAACCTTGGTGACGGCTTTACTCGGTGTAGTTGTATGTTACATCACCGCCGGATATGCCCATACTTTGGCATTATCCGTGGACGGTGTTGTGTACGCTTTCGGAAGCAATGTTCTTGGTCAATTGGGAGCAGGCAGCAGTGCCAAAAGTTCTATACCGATGAAAGTATCTTTGCCGGATAGAATAACATTTATAAGTACGGGATACTTTCATAGTGTAAGTCATTTATTTTTATTATACACAAAATTTATTTCATCGCACGTATGACAACATTGAGAGATCAATTATTCGTTAAAAATTTAAACGTTGCGATAATAATTTTACATTGTTTTTTTTTTTGTATTTATAGCTAGCTGTCAGCAATACGAACAAATTATACACATGGGGAGCTAGTCCCCAGGTTCTTAGATTGCAAGTGCAAGCACAAAAGAGAACTCGTATACTGGAGCAACAAGATGCCAATGAGAAGAAATACAAAGCTTTGGAGGAGATGGAAAAAAGCGGTACATTAAACGAAGAAATGAAAGAATTTATAGAAGGTGGCGTCAAAACTAACTTTGCGAAAACGGATGCGACTACTTCTAATGCAAAAACACAAAAAAAGCTGTCTGAAAACGTGGATTTAAAAGATCTCAACGTTGACCAACATTCGATTGAAGAGAATCAGGCGCATTTGAAACCGTCCGTAATTGACACAAGTTTGGTGAAAGGACAAATTACACAGGTTTGTTGAAAAGAGTCTATTTGTCTCCTTAATAAAGTCAATCACTTTTGTGTCCGCCATATGTAATTTTGTCAATAACATTCGTGTATACGCGCGTAGGTATCAGCCGGCGGTCATCACAATGCGCTTATAACAAAAGACGGTTCTTTGTATACATGGGGTCGTAATTTGGACGGCCAAATAGGTAACGGCACGAGACGGGAAGTGCCGATTCCTACGCCTTTGTATTACAATTCGGCCTGTATTTTCGCACAAATACCTCCTAGACAGAACGATTTTAAACGAATGGAACGTGACGCTGACAATAGCACCAATAAGTCGAACGACTCATCGGTCGCATATAACGAAAACGCACCTGAGAACAATGGGAATATTATTAATATATCAAAATCGATACATGCGGAAAATACCAGTTTCAACAAGGAAAGAGTCAATCCTGTGATTAACGTCGTTGGAATTGCCTGCGGATACGATTACACGGTTGCGATACAACCAGGTTAAAAGAAAATGTGTAAAAATCCATATATATTAGATCTACCGGAAAGTTCTGTTCGTTTTTGGAATAAAACAAAATACAAAATTTTTCCAAATTTAAGACCATGTTGGAGCAAGATCCTTTTCCGACAACATCGGAGATCGCAGAAAGGCTTAATTCAGCTCAGCAAACCATTTCGGACCATATTTGAAAGATAGGATTGAAAAATTTGGAAAAATTTTGTATTTTGTTTTATTCCAAAAACGGACAGAACTTTCCGGTAGACCTAATATATATATAACAAGAGAATTATAAAATTATAATGCATTTTTTTTTTTATCAGGAGGTACGGTGTTAGCTTGGGGTAACAACAGCAGAGCTCAGTTGGGTCGCATTCCCGCGAGAGAATCGCGCGACGCCGACGACAAGCTCGTGTTGCTCAAATCGTCGAAACGAGTGGTGCGAGTCCCTACGGCATTGCACGTGGCTCTGGACGTTCCCAGCCAAGTTCCCGGTATTTCCAATCCGGTGATATCTTATCAATCCAACGACGCGTCGTCTCTCGCCGGACTCGTACGCCCGTTGAGTGTCATCGAAAAATCACCAGGGGAATTAACGCTTCATTACGTACTGCAATATTTCCACGGTTTATATCGCTCCGACAATATCATGAAGAAGGTTTGTCGTAGCATTGTATTTATCATTATTATTATTATTATAAGATGCGCGCGACATAATGTTTTCTGTTTCGCAGTGCGTTGAATTGGAGAACTATCAAGCTAGTTCGAAACTAGCGGCATTGGAAGGTGATATTCTCGCCGCTTTTACTTATCAATTGAAGGTGTTGCACAAATTGAGTCTTCAGTCGTTTGGGAACTCGGAAGTTCCACTTGATGACACGACGGGATCCGCGATCAAGACAACGGAAAGAGACTTCGCGACGACGGAGTCCGCTTCGTCCGAGAATATCAAGAAAAACACCGAAATGTTCAACAGACAAGCGGAAAAGAATTTGATGGAATCTCTGGAAAGTAGCGTTACGCGAAATTGGATGAAAATTCCTACGAGCAGATCGTTGAACAATTTGCAATCGTTGGCGCAAGAATTGTACACGTTCGATTGTCAAGGCGGTTCCGAAGAATTGTGCGGAATTCGAAAAAACGAAGATTCCTCTCCCAATGCGAACAACATCGAGACTGGCCCGAACAAGGACGAGCAACGAGACTGGATAGAAAATCTGATTTTCAACGAGAACGATTCGCTGTTACGGTACAAGGACAATACTCTCACATCTGTGCAAACTTTGCCTCGGTCGACCTACAAGAAGATTACGTTGAATATTCACGACGGTCAAACGGATCGGTACGTCGATACCCGTAAAGAGAGCGCGCGATCTCACGACTGTTTATCGTCCGCGCGTTTTCAAAGAAACTACGTAGTCAACGAAACCATAAAAGCGCTAAAATTCTACTTGAATAACATCAATAACGAAGAACATGTTCTAAAGTGCGAAATACTGCAAAGTGCGATCAATTTTTGGATCGAGCACAATTTGCCGATGGAAAGTTTGGAAAATGTTTTTCTCGAACACATACATATCATTTATTATCCACTTGGATTGTTATTGTTTTGGTAAGTTGTAAAACTTTTCCCCCCGTATCTTTAACACGTTCGCGACGGGTTGTACATTCTTGTACAACCACCACCGGTGGTACATTCTTGTCTGCCCCATGGGGCGGGATGAGCCACCGGTGGTACATACAGAATTGTCCCATGGGGCGGGATGAGCCACCGGTGGTACATGAGCATGTGTGTTTTTATTTCGATTGTTTTATGCACAAAAGATAGACAATGGTCAAACAACAAGTGGTATATGATTAATTTGAAAGTACCAAAAACAGCGCCGTCCCAAGGCGGAGACACAAAAATCAGGGCCCGTCGCGAACGTGTTAATATAAATCTTCTAGGCGTATTTTCTTGACATTTGTCTTTTTTTTTTTTATAGTCAAAATTCGATAGAAAGATATCTGGATATAAATAACGGATGGAACGATGAAAGCAATAATCAATGCGTGTACGATTTATTCTCAGTAAACTTTTGCCTAAAGATATTGTCGATGTTGATGCAACATATAGATGAAGGTTTGTCGCTTTTTGATTGAAGTTTTGTTGGTTTAAAAAAAACTTTTTATATAAAATATATCAATATCTTTTAAACGAACATGAGATCTGTTATATTTCACAGGTGATGTTATGCCCGAATATATTAAAATCTTTTCTTCTTTGATGGCCGACAATTACGGCGTGCCGTTAAACGGATATCCAGGCACGAGTAGAAACAATAATCCCGAACAAATGATGGAAGGAATCGTCAGCACGGTACTCTCCGAAATGGAAAATTCTAAATTATTTGCACATATTAAGGTAAAACGTGTGTGTGCGTGTGTATGTGCGTGTGTGTTTGTTTTATCTACAAAAGATCTAATTTGTGAAAAATTCTAAACAGGATTCAGATGCCGCAAATCGCTTGCTCACGACGAGGGAAGATGAAATGATATTTACTTGCGGCCACCGTTTTCCGATGTCCGTATACGAGACGGATATTATTCCAACAATGGAAACTGAATTATTAACATCCTCATCGTTAATTCTTCCATGTACGTCGCAGTATTTGGGAAACATCTTGTATCACGCGTCGAATCCAGAAATTTTATGCCCATTGTGCATAGTCGGGGCGTTGAAAGCAATGATGGAAAAAAGTTACGAGTGAAAATACTCGAAATGATATAAGCAAGATGCGTGTAACAAAAAAAAAGATTCAAGGAGTTTGTTGGATTGTTTTCGCAATCTGAAATTATATTAACGGGTTCTCTTCTCTCCTTCAATTATGTGTGAACGTAAAACATTTCGCGCGATTGTTATTATAATTTTATAAACTCGAAGAACGTATATATACAAAAATAGACACAGTATTCTCATCGACGTTACTTTTGTCGTTGATTTAACTTGTATTGAATGCCAGTAAGTTTAAAAATAAAAAAAAAGTTATGTCCCAGTGTGTCGCTGTGTTCTGATGCCGACTTGCCTCTTGGTCTCTTCACTCCCTTCTTGCATCTTCCCTGCCTCTCCCGATGTCAATTTAGTCAAAAAAACAGTTTTCTTTAGAGTAAAATCGTCAAAAGAGACGTAAGGCCAACGTACTCTCCTATTTCATACTAATATATTTTTTCGGAAATTTGCGTTTTGTGCAAATATTTATGGATTTGTACTCACGTGTTCACAGGACACCTTCCAGAAATGCGACACAAACAAAACATTGAAGAAATAAACTCGTGTATTTATTTTAAACAATATTATAAATGTCATGAATAGAGAGTGTATGATGAATATATCTCTAGACTATATACCTGAAGACTTACATAAGTCCTCAATGCTTCCTCTGTTTGTTCTTGAATCCAATGCGGGCTCCTTTCGTGGCCCCGGAAACAATACTCTTGAACCTGCCCGCATTTTTCTTCTGCTTCCTGTACGAAACATAAATGTTCAATTTGTTTCATAGTATATTAACAACTTAAGTAGTATATTAACATATAGTATATTAACATATATGTGTGTTTATATAATCCTAACACATATGAAAGAAAAACAGACCTTTTATTCAGAGCAGATCTTTTCAATTGTATATACGCATAAGGATCTGGTTTGCCTTTCTTTTTAATGTCGCCTCTAGCTTTTGTCGATCGGTACTCAGAACCAGGTTCACGTTCTACTTTTCTAGCTTTCAACGGTCTGTGAATACCCGAACCACCGGCTATATAATCACAAGAATCATATAAAATTAAAAAAAAAAAGTCGTAATATACAATAATATATTTTTGTGAACACATATAATTTTTAAATTTACCTTGATATCTTGACGTAGATTGTAGACTCTTCGAACTCATTATGTCTGACATATTTTCGCTATATTTGCGTTTCCTTCCATCAACCTTCGAAGTCGCTACGGATATATCGTCGTTGTCTTCTACAAAAAATTGATAAATTATCACAATAAAATTATTATCCCACACACACACACACACACTTATACGCGACACAATTCGAAGCAAGATAATTACTGTAATCATCTTCCGAATCGCTATGAAGAAAAGAGGCGAGTTTTTTTCTTTTTTTCTTATTTCCCTCTTCCGCGTCACTGTCGTCCTTTTCTTTATCATCCGTGATGATGAAGCGACCGTCAGGCGCGATCTTGAAACCATAATCCTTATCTTTTTGAGGAGCTTTCTTCGAATTTGGGATTTTCGAATTTGATGTGACTGTCGGTTGTGTAGCTACAAAAAAAAAAAACATTAAATTACGCGTTTAATTACACATCTATCAGAGTTGAGTTTTAACTGATTTTCTGTGTGATTCTCTTCAGTTAAATATCATAGATAAATTACAATCACTCAAATGAAAAAAAATAAAAAACTTAAAAACATATTCTGATAAGAATATCAAGTAAAATTTGGCTATAAACACGAGTCGAAAATTTAGCGTCTACGTTGAACCCCAATTTTTGAAAGAAGGAAATTTCGGACGTCAAAGTAGGATCTACTTTTCTTTTTACTCCTACTTTGAGCCTATCAGAGCCTGCAACGCGCAGCCTGATCTGAGAATTGAAACCCTACTTTAAAACTTTAGCAGGAAAAAAGGAAATTTCTCGGACGTACAGCAGCGTCAAAGTGGGATCTACTTTCTCTCTTACTTCTACATAAAAAAAAGAGGAATTGAGGTTCAACGTAGACGCTGAATTTCGACTCGCGGGAACTGACTTGTAATATTTCTGACAGCTGTTGGATCTATAAGATCGACTATGTCTTCCTCGTTATCTCGAATCCAAGCGTCTGTTTTAGTCGCTGATTTCTTCGTCTTCTTCGGCTTTTCTTCGTTCTCCGTGGCTTCGAATTCCTCGTCGCTGTCAGCCAATATCTCCTCTATGCTCTTGGGTTCTCTCTTCACGCTGAACTCCTCGTCGGTGTCGTTCTCCTGTTTTATCGCTCTCTCCGCCTCTCGTTTCTTCCTCTTCGCGTCTTCGAGTTTGTTGATGTTCTTCAACCTCTTGTGCATTATCACATCCGTCGTTGGTATCATGTCGAAGATCATTTTGATGCCGTACTTTCGAATCAGTTTTGTGAGAACGTCGCGCACTTTGTAACGAAAGTGACGCTTGCAGTCCTCGTTCATCTGCGACAAGGCGTTGATTATCCTCGGTAATTTCGGAACTACGACGAAGGACGACTTCGCACCGACGTATATCTTCACGTAAGACAAAGCGCAGTCGACTATTTCTCTTGTATCGTTCGTCAGTAACGTACAAGCTTCCTCCAAAATCTCTTCAATGATCTCCGCGTCTAGAAAAGCATTGTAACGATGCGTGATGGAAGTTAGACACAGCAGACTGTTGGTAATTGTTTCTTGATCGCCACCTAAACCCACTATCATCATATCCACGTAGGTCTTGAGATATTCGCGATTGTTGAGAAATTTCTCAGCGATCATATTGAGCAATTTGTACGCCGCCTTGCGACATCCCGTGTTTATATCCTTAACGCAAAGCACGGTTTCGGGAACAATTGCTTCCAGAAACTTCGTATTTTCCAATTGCGGATGTATCTTGACGAGATGCGTCAAACAAGCGAGACGCGCTTTTCTACTAGTCGGACAGACTTTCGACCCCGAAACCATCAGCAATTTTTGTATATCGCGTCGACGCTCCTTTACGAACTGTTCGCACACCTGTTTGTCGCTGTCGCACAGTTCCATCAGAAATCTATAGGCCTTCTTCTGCGCTTTCTTCTTGCTGTCGTCCATGAGAACAGGTTCGCACATGCTGTAGTACTTGTTCAATCTCGCGACGTCCGTGTAACCGATCAGCGTTCTCAACAGATCGTGCACGCTCTGTTTGAAGAACTCGTCCGTACCGTCCTCGTTCAATTTACCCAGAGCCTGATCGAACAATTCATTCGCCAGATCCGTGTTCGCGATCGTCATGTAAATTTTGATCGTGTCCAAAGCGGCGAGACGTTGTCCCTCCTCGTCCGTGCCGCAAGGTTTCGTCGTGTAAACCGTGAAGAGAATCGGCAGATAATTTTTCGCGAACCGAGCGAGTTGGGCAATATCGTCGGCGTTCCCGTTCTGGGTCGCTCTGGAGATCAATTTTCTCAGAGCGGCCATTCCGAACAGCCTGAGATCTTTTTTGTCCCTGACGATCATACCCAGCAACACAGCGAAGTCGGACGTGAAGTTGGTCCTCACGTCGCTCGCGTCGTTGCACAAGCTCGGCAGAACGGACCAGATTTGCGGTACCAAAAATTCGTAGGTCTTCCCGACTATCGGCTCTTTCGCTTTTTTTTCGCAAGTCAGAGCGATCGGCAGCAGAACGTCCCTGAAGAAAGCGATGGTGCCGCCCGTTATGCAATCTTTCAACAACGGAATTATCCAACCCCGCGACCAATTGATCTCGTCGTTGTCGTTTCCCAGAGGCAGGGCGTTCAATACCAATTGCGGACCCATTGTTCTGATCGCCGCGCCAATCGCGTACTCCACTTCGCCGTCTCTCCCGAACATCTTCGAATCTCGCAGCTCGCCCAAAGATTTCACGACGTCCACGAGTTCGGCGAGTTTCAACTTGCCCGTTACGTCGAAGAGCAGAGCCGTCAGGTGAAGAATATGACGCCACGCTTCCAAATATTGATAGCTCAGAGCTTTGTGCATTATCGAAACGATCTGTTTCAAAGTGCCGTTGTAACGTTTGATTTCTTCTTCGGTTTCGCAAAGCGGCGCCACGCATTCCTGAAGAATAATCTTGATTGTGTGCGACGCCGAGGCGATAACTTCCGTCTTGTCGGACATCCAGAGTTCGATACACTTGCTTATTATTCTCGGCAAGAGACTATCCAGCGTCAATCCAACACCGGGATCGGAGCACAGCTGTGACGACGACACGTGGATCAGATTGCAGTGAGCTTCTCGCATCACCGTCAACCACGCCAGAGTTGGCTGCGTGTCCGTAGCGGAGGGTTGATAATCGTAAAGAGCCCTGATGATATCCGCGTTTCTTTGCGTAGGTAACGTCGCCTCCGAGGGTCTCGAAGCGAACAGTCCGTGCAACGTTTGCAGACAGCACGACGTTATCAAGACGTTTTTCAACGTCATTATGCTCAACAAACGTTCGCAGATGGTCTTCACGTGCGACTTTTGCAAAAGATGCAACGTGTCCCTCAGCAACGTGAGAGTGTGCAAAATTGTGGCGACTCCCTGAGACGATCCGGGTCCGCAGGCTGCGTCCAGTTGCGCGATGCAGTAAGTTGCGACCTGTCCCGCGGCTGGATGATAAGTTGGCGGATTCTCGCTCTTCGTCACGTCACTGGCTCTGAGAATCGCGCATATCGCGTGTTGGGCGGATTTGCGCACCTTGGGTTTGGCGTGAGTTGTAAACGACAATATAGCGTCCACCACTTGAGCCGTTGAGGCATTGGCCCAGGTAGCAGCTTCCTGTACTCTCAACAACACCGACAAACAGCCGATGCAATGTCTCAGAATGAGAAAATGTTCGGTAACAACGTACTTCGTTAGAATGTTGACAAGAGTCTGACTTGTCGTGCCAAATTTCAGATTGAGCACGTTTTTAGGCACCGTCTTCATACACATACCTAGCAACGACAGCGTCGCCACCACGTGAACGTCGTCTTTCACCGTGTCCAAAGTTGTCATCAACGCTGCAAAATATTCCGTCGAGCTTTCCGTGCCACCTCTTTCCTTGATAATCTCCGTGACGGTCGCCAGAACAACCAAGACCTTCTTGTGCACGAGCGAACTCGATTGAAAATGTTCGAGAAACTTGGTGAAAGAAACGTTGGAACATTTGCTGTAACTGGTAGCAAACGTGTCCGAGGTAATTGCCGTTTTTTCGGTGCTCCGATCCTCGTCGATGTCGAACTTCGCCAACTGGTGCTCGATACCCTGAAGAGCGTCGTGCTTCTGCACGTCTTCCCTCGTAATACCCGACGAGCTGCGAAAATTCTGAAAGAACAGATTTGCCGATTGCTCGCGATGCTTCGTGACGGAGGGATTGGAACTGGAACTCTGGCCCTTGGCCCATCGCTTCGCCTTTCTTCTGCTTCCCAAACGTGGACCCAATTTACCCATCTCTCGTTTTTCCTTTCGACCGGTATGCGACGAGGTAAACTTGTTGCACAACTTCGGAAGAAGTTATTTCCGAGTCAGAAGAGAGGTTACAACTTGTTCTCGCACGTGACTGGCGGCATGTGACGTAAACACATCTGTGCGTGCGATAAACGCGCGTACACACGTGTGCGCGAATGTAATTCTCCGAGTCACGTGACACAATTGTTCGCTCGCGCTGATTGGTCGATGGATAGGGAATTTAAAAAAAAAAACCCACAACTGGTAGAAGACGTACGGCTGATTTTCACGTGGTTGAGGATCTCGCCAGGCGATTGGGCGATTCGACCAGTCGTGCGAACGCGACTTGAGCTCTCTCCGAGATTGTTGCGAGGTCCAAGTGGAATTTCAAACAATTCGAATCCGAGTGAACTAGGCCGAACGAGAGGAGGAGGAGGTTGAAACCTTAGACCATATATACTTATAGACACGGCCTGTAGATATGAATCCACGAGTCGAGGTGAAGCAAAGATAATATCATCTACGTGACGTCACATGTGGGCATTTCAGCAATGGCTAAATACGGCCTCGTAGATGATATTATCTTATCTTGAAGGCAGTTATCTGAAGCCGTCCATAAACGCGCCTTTGCTTTGCCCACATGTGACGTCATGTAGATAATATTATCTTTGCTTCAAGATAGTTGTCTGAAGCCGTGTCTATAAGTATATATGGTCTAAGGTTGAAACGACAGCCAGTCGGGGATCCGCAAACGTGCGAACGCGCCGCGCGGGGCCCGCGGGGGTCAAGCCAGATGCACCCAGCGGCGGTTGTGTATTGTGTGTCAATGCGAGCCACGGCCACGGCGGCGTATCGAGCGTGAAGCGCGCGCGGATATAGGTATCGCGCGTGTACATATTCTCTCTCGCATAGTCTCCGATCATACGCGGACGCAGCGCGGAAGTGTCATCATCATCAGTGCCGCTGCAGCCAAGCTGCAGCTCTCGCGCGATACGGATACCTCTCTCTCGAGGAGCGACCAACGTTCTTGTATGTGGAGCAAGAGGCCGAGCAAACGGACGATCGTCGGGAGTTGAGGTGGTGCCGGATTTCGGTTTTTTTAAACCGCTCACGTTCGTTTATTGTTACCGGTTTCGTGTAAGCGACCGCGCGAGCTCTGACTGGCACGCAAAAAACCGTGTACGTTGGGGCTTTTCAGGAATCTCGAACGTGAATGTGTACCCATCGCGGTGTCATCCTCGCGCGATCGCAGACAACCCTTTTCCCGAAGGCGCCGCTATGCTGACACCGCAGCATCAATTGTAAGTACTTGTCGTTACCGGAGCAACATCGACGCGCGGGCATCACTGCACATTTTTCGCATCGCGTGGCTCTGTGCTAACGTGCGTGCGAACTCGCACGCACGCACGCATTTTTGTTGAAACGAGAGTAGCGCATCCTCTTCTTTGTTTATCTGTTTTATGTTTTTTTTTCTTTTTTTTTTTTTTCCGCAGATATCTCTCACTCGATCGCGCGTCCGATTAAACGTTGAACTCGTGCTCCGATTTTGTTTCGATGTTAATACCGACTTTATGTACGTGTGTGTCTATTCTCGGCAAGATTTAAATTGATCGTGTTGATCTCCACATTTCGAAACACCGAGACGAAAAAAAGCGTCGTGTATTTCTGTAATAAAACCTTACATGCGTTGCACCGGAAAATGTGCAGTGAGAAAGAAAGAATGAAACAAAAAAAAAAAAAAACATTTGCAGAAAATATCTAAGTTATTTAAGATCTAATTTATATATGTATATATTTATTTACTTATATTTAATATCTAATTTATATATATATATAAATTATATTATATATATTTATATTTATATATATATATATTTGATATATTTGATGTTGTATTTGATTATATTTGTAATTGTTTTTATATGAACAAAAGTTTAATATGACTTTAAAAATAGTAAATTTATGAAGCATAAAATTGCTTATAATGAAATAATATATTTAGGAGAATGTTATATTGAAATGCTTATATTGAAATAATATTCATGGCAATTGTGTATCATTATTGCGATTTAATTTCAATATTTTTATGTCTGTAACAAATATACTTTTTTTTTTTTTCATAAAGTAAAACGCATACAAACGAATATTATACATACTATAAAAACACAAGAAAAAAATTCCGTACAAGGCTTAAAGAAAACAGTCGTTTTTTTTTTTTTTTAATATTCATTAAAATGTAATATATGATAGAACGAAGAGAAAAATCGATTTATAATATTAGTACTTTGACTTCCACTCTTTTTCGAGGTAAAAACTAATCAAATTCTCATTATAGTTTGTTTCGAAATTACAGTACTATTCCTTTGTTCTAGAAAAAAATTATTTCATTAGTTTACGATTAGATCTCGGATCGAGACACTATTTCGACATAAATATCAGCAATTGGAAATCACCACACAGTGGTCCATTATCTATCAACTTGAAATTATCGCGATAAGAATATTATTTATAAATCGATTTAGCCGATCACGAAATAAATATCGTTTGATGGCTTCACACGGCAAACGACGCGCGTTCGAATTCATTGGCTTGAACGCGATCTCGTTTCTGTTTCGTGCTTAAATATTCATTTTAGTCGGCGACTCGAGTTAATTGAACTATTAGAACGCTGCCTTCGCGTCTCGCCACATCGTCGTCGTCGTCGTCGTCGCCACCCAATGTCGCTTTCGCCACCGCGTTCCGAAGATTGTCGCTTCTCCAATAAAGTTCAAACAAATATACAATTGTCACAATTTATAAGCGTAAATCAAATATATAACATTGTGTCTCCACATAATCCATAAACATAAACCACAATCGAAAAATTTCGAGTCCCATTTCAATCGATAATGTGTGTGTTTGCGTGCCCGCACACAGTGCGGAAAGTTCTTCCGATTATTATCACACACGGCGCATTCTTAACTTTGAGAAAGAAACGTTGATAGTAATTTCTGTTTTTTTTTTTTTTTTTTTTTAATTACAGGATGCAACGTATTCGGTAAAATATTGTTAAACGCGTTAATGAACCTTTAAACACTTTCACTCTAACGTTCTAACTCTCCTTCTCGGAATTCAATTTGTGATTAGTTCATTATATTCTACTTTATCTTAAAGACTAATTTAATCGGCTTCAACAGCCGGTTCAAACGCAAAGTATGTTGCGTTAGTATTAATGAACTTTGATAAGAGTCAGTTGAGAAAATTAAGACTAATGAAATATGAGGGCAACGCGTGTCAAATAAAATGCGATCTCACAATTTCCAGGAATAAAAGATACATTTTGCGCACGCGCGCGCAGCAATGGTATTCGAATAAACTCTCTGGGAATGTTAATTCAGATTAATTATTCTTTTCCCAGTGGGGGACACTAATGAATTCAAATAGAAGCGTAAACACAATAGACGCGTAAATCTATTTTCCGACGAAAGAGCATCGGTGAAAGTTCGCAAAAAATAGATCTTATTGTTTGTCGTAAGAAAAAGTTTGTCACTCGAGAGCCACGAGGTAAAAAAAAAAAAATAAAAAAAAAAAAAGTGATAGGTCTTCCGTATTTCGATCAAGCTTTACCCTTTTACCGAGAGGAGGAGGACCTTGGCATTAGCTTCTAATCGAGCGCAAAATAATTTTGCTCGCTCCACGCATTATAGAGTGACATCGTATATAAACTTCGCTTGTGTAGGGTAAGATAGTCACGTGTGAAAAACGTGTGTGTGTGTGTGTGTGTGTGAGGAAAACCGCTAGCTTTTAAAACAACAAGGTGCAATTTCCCATCTACGCGCATCTATGTGTAATACGTGTTGATTACGGTATATACCTACCTATTATTATTATTACGCGCGTTGTGCAGTCCGCGCGCGCGCGCGCGGCGTTTTAAAAAAAATGACTCAACGCGGAAAATTATTCGCGCGTCTTCTTCTCTTTCTCGTCTTTTTTTTTTTTCAGCGAAAAAAACACACCAGTAAACTTTCGATAATAAAATTTCGATAATACGACTTTGTAACCGTGTTAACGTGTTCTTTCTGAATTGCGACACTGTGTCGATACGGTCACGTTAGCAGCTGGCAAATTATGATTTCCTTCCGGTTACTCCAAAGCTGTATCCTGCTGTCCTCGTTTTTTTTTTTTTTTCCCGACAGCGCTTCGACCTCGTGCAATCGTCGGTTTTAATAACGTCTAATTAAAATGCATCTTCCATCAGGAGAATTTATATCTTCCCTTTAACACCACGGGGGATAACTGTGTGTACAATCTTATCTCCTAAAACTTTACGTCGAGAAGAGGTTCGGTGACGGAAAACGATGGATGTTTCGTTATTTAGAAGCGCATAAAACGTCGAGAAGAGATACAAAATGTGCGATTACACAACAGATCGATGCGGTAAACTTACAAACTCGATCGCAGCGTTTGGTTCAGTTTTTTTCCAGAAAACGCGAGATGCGCGTGAGGGAAAAAAAAAAAAAAAAAAATTGATGTTTAACGTCGATCCAGAATTTTCTGGAGGGAAAAAGGCGCACAGCTGTGCTGCCGGTCGCGATATGCTTCGCTAGAGCCGTTGCGCGCGTGTAAAATCGCACCGCAGATGCCCCGCGCGCCGCGCACATTATCTCCGCGCAGTAGTACATATATATTACGCCCACTTAAAAACAATCTAAACCTCCATCAGGCGTTCGTGCCTCCTCCGTTAACATTTCACGCTGCCGCGACTACGTTTCCGCGTCTGCCATTGTCGATACATACCACATCCTCGCGATTTCTAGTCGCATTGAGAATCCAACAGACGGAACCAAAGTGAGCCATCATTCTGATTATATGACGGCGAAAGAGAACGGCTTGCAAAAAATTTTACTATCTCGTTCTCCCGCACGAATGAATTTTGAAACGTGCATTTTTCTCGAAAAATTATTATAAACATTCGATTTTTTATATTCAATTTCGTTCCACAGAGAGGAACAATGCAGATTATCGAAGTACGTGCGAATTCACTTCCGGTACGGTTGAAGTTTCTTAACTCGCGTGTTTGTCGTTCAAGTTTTTTTTTTTCTCCATTTTCAGACTCGCATGAACGGGGGATATCTCACCACGTCTAGATTAACGATATACTTTATTTACGTGTGTAATCGCTTCATCAAGCTCCGCAAGAAACAAGGCCGTGACATTTTCCGTACCGGTTTTCCACGGCGACGGCCTTTTGCAAGCCAGGCGAGCGTTTCAAAATACGGGAGATACGGTGGCTGGTTGTGTTCCCCCGGCATATACTTTGTGGCACAAAAAAAAAACATTTTTGAAGGCAAAAGCGCTAGAAAGGACACAGCGCGTTGCTTCGAATCGCGCGCGCCGTGTACGCGCGCGCGACAAAGCGCGTGATGTCGCATCGATTGTTCGGAAAAAAAAAAAAAAAGAGAAACGCTCAGAAAAAGCTCTCGCAAATCGCGCGAGATCTCATTGAAGAACGAAAAACACTTGTTTGTTCAAACATTGCGAATCACCGAATAATCGGTAATTGGAGCACCTGCAAGTGCGGTTCTCTTCAGCTGTTTTCTTTTTTTTTTGTTTTTTTGTTTTTTTCAAGACTAAAAGAGTCAAACTTTCACATCTGTATTCTATTCTTCCTCTATTGACAACCGAACGTCTTGAACGAATCATTAAACACATTCGCAAAATGCTGCCAACCGAAGTGCCAATGCGTTTCTCAACGTATCGAGCGCCGATTCTTATTGGATTATTGATCAATATTCACCCGAGTCGAAATTTAGCGTCCACATTGAACCTCAATTGTTTTTTTTTTTATGTAAAAGTAAGAGAGAAAGTAGATCCTACTTTGACGCTGCTATACGTCCGGGAAATTTCCTTTTTTCCTGCTAAAGTTTTAAAGTAGGGTTCAATTCTCAGACTGCGCATTGCAGGCTCTGATAGGCTCAAAGTAGGAGTACGAAAAAAAAGTAGATGCTACTTTGATGCTGCTATACGTCCGAAATTTCCTTTTTTCCTGCTAAAGTTTTAAAGTAGGGTTCAATTCTCAGACTGCGCATTGCAGGCTCTGATAGGCTCAAAGTAGGAGTAAGAAAAAAAGTAGATGCTACTTTGACGCTGCGTCCGAAATTTCCTTTTTTCAAAAATTGAATTTCAATATAGACGCTAAATTTCGACTCGGGCCAAGTATCATTTATATTTTCATTTATACAAATACATATATATTTTGTCAAGTTTCACAATGACCTAATATTTTTCTTGTCTCCTTGGTGCAAGTCGCGCGGTCTATTGTTTCTTTGGAAACGCACGAGTCTGAATTCAATGTCAAAAAGTGAGATGAAAATAGCGCGCGCCGATGAGTAGCGCCAGAGAAAGTGGCGTGGATCGATTCGCGGTATCGCTGCTGCTGCAACACGCAATTGTGTGTGTGTGCAAAACACACACAGAGAAGCGAAAGAAAATCCCTTTTCCCACTTCAACAATTCGAACAAACTCAGAAGACGAGAAAGTAAAATAAACAGTTAGAAGTGCGTTAGAAGTGGATACCGATACATTAATTTTTTGAATTTAATTCTTCACGCGACAAATTTCTTCCTCGCTCGCGTTCACCCGCGAAACGCGGGGGATACGATGATTTTTCGTCGCGCAATTGCTCGATTTACGCTTGACGCTCAAATTATCGAATTCTCGTTGCTGATAAGAAGAAAGAAAAGTGAAAAAAAAAAAAAAAAATTAATCAAGAATAACGAGCGCGACACCAGTGATGCAAATCCTACGGGATTTTACGTAACAGAATGCGGAGCGTTACGCGAATCGTAAAGCTGGACCGTAAGAAAAAAAAGAAAACGTCAACTGCACACCGACGTCATCGGGGTACGCGATATGACGTGTGTATAAAGGATATCTTTAACCTTCCGTTTACCCGGTGAAGGTTAGCGAGGGATGCGCGCTCAAAGGCGCTCTGCACCCCTCGCGTGCGGAGAGTTCTAATTAAACAACGCTCGGTTAAACTTTTCTTCGCATGACAAGATCTTTAATCTGCGATTTTATACGATAAAATTGCGTTTTTCTCACTAAACCTCGCAACGAGAAGATTGTACAGGTGAAACTTGCGAAGTAGCCGAAATATCCTTGAAATCTCTGCTCAGTTTATATTGAAAATTTTTTTTTGCATTGTTGAAGTAACGATACGCTCGATTTTGTTTTTTTTTTCAGCGTCTCATTGATTCGCGAACACTTGAGAGCCACGACGGGAAACTGAAAGGATACCTCTATCGTTAAACGAAGAAATATGTATACACGTGTCATTTTTGCGAGTGTGTGTACACACGTACACATACTATGGACGAAGTCAGTTAACTGGCGCGGTCGGTCGGCTCCCGATATCGGCCCCCGTGCCGAAACCGGAAATCTTTGACAGAAAGACCGATGTGTTCTACGTCACGTCATGCATTTCCTCCGAGCGTTTCAAGGTCATTACGAGAATCCACGTGCACGCTCCGCATTGACATTTCTATTCATTCGCACCTTCATGCGTTGCCGTTTATTTCCAGAACCGTCCCTTTTCCCTCATTCAATCAGCTGATAGAGCTCTGAGAGAGAGAGAGAGAAAAAACTCGGTCTACACACGCTCGACGATCCATTCAGACGTCGCGGCGAACAAGAAGAGACATATATATATATATATCTTCGTATAAAGGAGCGCGAGAAGATATATATATAAAAAAAAAAAAAAAAGTTTTATCTCTTTGCGCAATAACGGTATTGAGTGACTTCTGGTGGTTTTCATCGCTTTGACGACAAACGTTTATAATACGCGCAACGGAAAGTCTCTCGCAAGCCGGAAGAGAAAATCGCGAACGTGTGTCCTTCGGAAAAATTATATACCTACACACAATTTGTTACGTTTGTTTCGCGTTTTCTCTCGTTTCTCTCTTCTCCCTCCCTCCCCTCTCTCTCTCTCCTGTGAGCGCAAAATTCGTATAATTCGTTTTTACGGAGAACACACACACAGCGCGGAATGTACAAACAATTACTAACATTTAGTTCCGTTCCGTACCAGACGCCGCTCGTACAACAACGAATCATTAGAGCTGGCCGCAGAAATTACGCGGAACTAGACGACGGGGGCCGCATCCTGCTCTTTTCTCTCCGCACGCCCCCGCCTGCTTGTTCGGGATATGCTACGCTGGCGTTTTATTATGCGTGGCAAATAATCAGAAACTTTCAAGCGGAAGCGACGAGCAATTCGTTTCGCGAAACAAAAAATGCCCGCGAATTGGTCGAAGAGATATTTATTGTTTTAAAAGAGAATACACACACACACGCATACACACACGAAGAAAAATATATATGTCGCCGTATACAATTTTACGTTGTGAATTTAATTCCGCGGCGATACGGGTAATAAACGTTGGCAATGAGCGCGTAAAATTTTTATTTAAGCTACTTTCTTCCTCTTTCTCTCTCTTTTTTTTTTCTCTCTCTCTCTCTGTCTGGTTAACAGGCAAATATCATATTTTCTATCTCGCACGTGATAATCATATATGGGTCAAGGCTTCGGTCACGTCAGAATGGAAACATTATATTATAAATGCATATATGCAACATATATATGTATATATTCGCTGCGAGCACCTACGTTCTTGACCCGTTCGATTTTGCTACACTCAATAAAGGCCTGTCGGAGAAGAGACAAAGAAGAAAACTCTTTTGCGCGCACCATTGTGTCAAGGATAACGGTAACGTTTTAATTCGTCTTTCGGATTTCGATCGGAAAACGATGTTATCTTATTCGCGACGCGGCAAAGTCAGCGGCGAAATTTCATTCAGGCGATACACGGGGGTTTCTCTATATAAATGTGCTCCGCTTAGTACACGCGCGTTGTACACGTATAGCAAAAGTTATAATTGGTTAATTAAGTCACCCCTACGACGCGCGCCTCTTCCTCTCTCTCTCTCTCTCTCTCTGCTCGTTGTAACATCAATGTCCTGACAATTTAGGACTCAAACTATCCGATCTCTTCCTGCCGCGCAAAATGTAGGTCAATTACACACATACGCGCGCGTAAATCATAAAAAAAAACTGTTGACCAAGCGGATTTATTCGACATATCGATAGTTTTTTTTACCGGCAGATGCGTGTGGTACACGACTACTGCCAGCCGTCTGTCTCGAATCGTCGTCGACAATCGTTCGGATGTTTTTGCGACTACCGCGCGTTTTAACGCATACCGAGACATGAAACTATCTTTTTTATCTACACAGAGACACTCACTGATTCATAACTCGAGTTTTTCGGTGAGACATTTGTTTCTAATCCTAATCCTGAAACAGTTCCAAGTTACGTCCACGGTTTCCAAAATTTCGATGCGTTTTACTTTGATTTAAAATATTAGAAAAATTGCAAACGTCTGTCTTCCACGTCTTTCAAGTGTCTTGACCGATTGTTTATTTGACGAAAAAACGGTTTTGCATAATTTAGTTTTAATAATTTTTGGAGAGAATTTGGTAAACCCCCCCCCCCCCGACAAAAAAGAGGCCACGAAGGTTCGGAATTAGTTTCAAATACTTTTCAAGTATTTGAACGTAAAAAACGAAAGATTTTTCAAGAACTAAATCTCAAACGGCACGGCGAACCTTCGAGCGACAACTTTTTCGATAAGAAAGTCAAAACAAAAACGATTACATTACTTTCCGAAGAGAAAATATGAGATATATAAGAAAAATGTTATCAATATCACTATTTAGAGGATTTTCCTCTTAAAATAAGAAACTCTTCTTGGCGCCTATTTTAGTATTATATAAAATATACTTAAAGTAAGTGGGATATCCTCAAAATAAGAATACAGTTTTTTCGGTGTATTTAACGCGCTTATCAAAGAAAGAGCGCTCGATCGTAAAAAGTATTTTTTGTTTTTTTTTTTTTTTTTTTTTTTACCAGCTGAATTTCGAGTTATTAACATATATGTGTTACTAATCTGTCCTCCTCTCAAAAAATCTCCGCACTATTCTCGTATTAACTTT
>NW_018020867.1:123314-170229 GCF_002006095.1 Pseudomyrmex gracilis | reverse complement strand
TTTTTTTTTTTTTTTTTTTTTTTTTTTTTTTTTATAATCGGTCGAGTGTCAATTCAGCGTTTTTTTTACGTACGCAAGCAAGGTTCGCTTGATACACGTGTCACTTATTGCTGAGTAAAGATTTCATATAGTAGCTTCCTGTCTCCGAACACAGTACAGCGGACTATGCAATCGACGAGACGACGGCAAGTGCGCGCCGCACGCAAGTGTCGTGCGTGGGTGGTGCCGCGATAAAACGCGTGCGTGCGTGCGTGCGTGCGAGTTTGTTCGAAGCGCGCGGAGTGTTCTCCTCTTCCCGATAGTGTTTTACGAATCATTGCGCGAAGAGAGAACCATTTAGTTCTCGGAGGAATCGCCAAGAGTTTCCGCTGTCCGGAAATGATTGATATCAAACGAACTTATCTGTCGTCTCGTGAGTTTAGTCACGTCCGCTGCGACAATAATTTAACGAGACAATACAACCGAGTGAAAATTGTCGTTTACAACCTGAAATTAAGATCGGTGCGCGATTCCATCTTCCGGTTGCGCGCGAGTTGTTACCAGGTCGAATAATTTTTGGTCACAAATCGAGGAATCGGATCGCGTTGTTTTACGCCCGTTTGTTTCGTAGTATCGAAAGAAATATATCAAAGATAATATATTATAAGGGGGTAAACGTTGTATATACACGGTTATCTACTTTTTTTTTTACTCCTACTTTGAGCCTATCGGAGCCTATCTTGAGCCTATCAGAGCCTGCAATGCGCAGTCTGACCTGAGAATTGAATCCTACTTTAAAACTTTAGCAGGAAAAAAGGAAATTTCTCGGACGTATAGCAGCGTCAAAGTAGGATCTACTATCTCTCTTACTCCTACGTAGAAAAAGAAAAATTGAGGATCAACGTAGACGCTAAATTTCGACTCGGGTAAAACCTAACGTATCTATAGAAAGTAGACCCTGATTTGACTGCTGCTAATGTCCTTTTTTTCTGCTCGAGTTTTAAAGTAGGGTCCAATTCTCAGGTCAGACTGGCGCATTGCAGGATCTGATAAACTCAAAATAGGCTCCGATAGACGCAAAGTAGGAGTAAGAAAAAAAGTAGATGCTGCTATACGTCCAAAATGTTCTTTTTTAAAAAATTGAGGTTCAATGTAGACGTTAAATTTCGACTCGAAAGTCGAAATATACGAAGAATAAGCTTCCGACATTCGCCATTGTTCACACGTTAAGACGTTATTGAAAAATCCCGATATTTTTTATCTTTCGTGAATACACAAATAAAATACATTCTTCGACATCAGATAACGTGGTTGTTAGTCCAGTCGTTGACCAAAAATTCGAGACAGTGTCTTTTAGGCGAGTCGGAGTCTTTTGCCGTCAGTGGCTCTCATTCGACCTATTCGTTTTCCGTATTTCGAGCGTGTCGAGACGCTCGAATGAATGACAGAGAGCGCGTCGTCAGCGCTTTTGCGAGCATCGCGATCCGCTCTTCATCACGATCGTCGATGAACACGTTTCTGACGACGATGCGCGCATCCGATGCCGAGAGTTAGGACGCGTTTCACGATTACGCGCGCGCACGATGTCGCTCTTTTATACTATGTATATATATACATATATGTACACGCATACGGGACGAATACCGTTCATCGAACGCGCATTCGCGGCGACGGACACATAGACACATGCTCGCCCCGCGCGCGATATTATCGGTCGCCTTTAAAAGCGCGTCACAAACACACGCAAGTGGGCGGTTCCGAGTTGTACACACATGTGTGAATCTCTCGCATGGACGAGAAGAAGGACTTGCCGCCAAGAGCTTTTTGCTCGGTCAAGTCGAATGATCCCGCTTTAAACTCTCTCTGCAAAGGAGGTATACCGTTCGCCAACCGAATCATCTCGAACCGCGTGGGACGTTCGAACGACGGACGTCGATTCTCTTGCCGGCACATCTCGATTATCTATTAGATCCGCTAATCGATCGCGTTTATAAAATTCGCTTTCGCCGACACACGAGTCAAACAAAATAAAATAAAATAAAATAAAATTCAATTAACTAATAAATGAATGATAAAGTCGTTGAGAGCCGTTCGCTGGATGTTATGCGGGAAATATGTCTATATATATAATAATTATATATAGACAATATAGACAATATAATAATTATATATAGACAATTATATATATATTATATGTCTATATATATAATATAATACATATATAATAATATATAATAATTATATATAATAATTATACATAATAATATATAATAATTATATATAATAATTATACATAATTATTATATATAATAATAATATAATATTATTACCTAACGCATATATATAAACTCTCTCTGCAAAGGAGGTATACCGTTCGGTATTATATATGTGTGTACACATATATAATAATTATTATATATGTGTACACACGCACATATAATATATATATAGACATATTTCCCGCATAACATCCAGCGAACGGCTCTCAACGACTTATCATTCATTTATTAGTTAGAAAGACTTCACAGAGCCCGAGATGAATCTCAGTTTTAATTGCTAAAATTCAATTACTTTAAAATACGCGCGTATTCTACGAACAACAAACGCGGAAGATATAAATAAGATATAAAAAAGACTTGAAGATTCTCGTCTGGTTTTTTTTCGCACAGACAGATCGACCAAGCGACAGTTGCACGCGGATGATTCAAATGAGCTTCGCCGAGAGACACGTGAGACTCACAATAGAATATCGTCTATTGACGGAATAGGATCTTGTAAAGAGGAGCACAGGTGTTTTTCAGACGCCGCATTTTATTCTTTTGTAACGCGAACAGGTAGACAACAACGCATTACAGAGTCGATGTTATGGTAATGGAAGGCGTTCGGTCGCGCGATAATATTGAATGCGACTCCATGAGACGATAAATAACATTTAAACCACAAGGTGTGCGAGAGAGAACTGGCGCGCTCTCGACGCTCACCCGAGCGAGTTCCACGCGCTCTCTCTCTCGATCCAGCACACAAAAAATTTCTTAATAATCCGTTCCGAGAACAATGATGGTTTTATTGCGCAAAAAACCCTGCGAATTGCGCGTAAAACTGTCTCGAAATGTGTAATTACTCGTAAACGTTTCGCAGTCGCTTGGTGACGTAACTGGAAAAAAAAAAGAAAATAAATTCTATTTTTAAGTAAACGTAATTTACGCACAATAAAGTTGGAAAGTTTTCAGTCGCATAATTTGTGAGGATCAGAAGAACTTTTCAACTCTCTCCCTCTGGTAAAATTCTAACTTGGCTCCGCTTGGTTGATTTTATTTCCACAGGGATCGCAGACAGTAGCTTGAAAATGGGGTTGAAACGACGACGTAATAAAATGAGCGGGACGTCGATGAAGTAAAATCGGCTTTTAGATTTCTTCTTGGAGAAAGATGATGACTGCCATGGCACGTTTACCCTGCAAACAATCGTCCTCGCCTTCGCAGCAGCCGAGAGTGAACAATTTCGGAAACAGTCGGAATCCTTACTGGGACATGCAGCAGGCCAGACATCCCGCGCCGCCGTATGTCAGAAATCATCATCGGCATACCGATCATACAGGTAAAAGTCCCTTCGCGCATTGCGAAAACGCGCATTGCGAATCGATGCGTCAAGGCACTTTCGACGTGTAGATTTGATTTATTTGAAAACAGAAGAAAAAGAGAGAAATTCAAGCGCGCGAAGGTCTTGTCGTAGCGAGTACGGAATAAATCGGCAAAAAAAAAAAAAAAACGCGTCGAGAAAATTTTATTCCGGAATGTCTTACGTTCGAACGTCGCGATTCACGCTATGCGGCGCAAATACCTCAAATGGTCTCGGATGCGTTTTCTTTTATACAGTACCGACATATCAAACAATATACAACATCTTTCATACAAGCGTTTTTTTTCTCGTCGTACATTTGCGAAAGTGAAATTAGATTCGAAGGAAAAATGATTTCTCGTTCCAGTTTTCGAACCCCCGCGAGAATCCGCCTCGGCGACAATTCGGCTTATCTTCGTCATTAACGTTCTATTGTGCAAAACCGTGCCACGTCCGATTAAGGACAAACGCCCGATAGTCCGATAGCCTCGTTTCGGACAATTTATAGTGAATGCGCGCCGTCGCCGATTCTCGGCCCAACAAATTCAACGTTGCGCGATAATAACACACCGCTGTGTATTCTACGTGTTAACACACCACCAATGATGATCGACGATCATCGCGCGGTGGCGCGTCGATTTTGTCATCAATTTACACGCGCAGTTACGCCAGGTTGTTTGCGCGAAAATTTATTTTTCTCCGTTCGAGAAGGTGGCGAAGAAAAACAAAATTAATTAAAAAAATATACTTTGCACATCCAGCGCTCGGAATTTTACTCGTCTCTTGTACAGTTTTTAGATACTAAGAGAGTCGTGTAATAAATTGTATCGAGATCTGTGCGCACAATTTATATATTCGTTAGAGAAAACAAAAATAAGTCACACGCATCAAACGACAGCAGTCCGAGCTGCATCGAGATGGAAAGAATTTTACTCTTTGCTCCTAACAACAATTTTGCCACACGTACGATGAAATATCAGCGGCCTTGACGCTGTTTCTACATCGTTCGAACTCTTTTTTATCTTAGTTACGTGTTTCCCCGTCGTTATATCACAGTCGGTGGTTAACGGATTGTCTCCTCTCTCCAGAGAAGAAGTGTCTGGATTTTAGCTTTCGCGACTGGTAAGAGTATTCTCTGTGCGGGGGGACGTGTGTGCGTGTCGGCGGCGGCGCGAGACATATGTTGTCAATCAACAACAGCAGCGGCAAACGGAACAAACGTGGTGACGCGAGAGGCGCGCGAAAACAGAAGAAGCAGCGCACAGATGCGCTTGTGCCGTTTGTCGTCGTCGACGTTGTTCGTACGTCGTTAACACTTGCTCTCTCGCAATCAGTATGTACACACAGATGCGTTGCGTGAACGCACGCGCGCGCGCGTCCGTGTAAACGAGAGAGATACACATTGCGCACGTGTCCTTCCTGCACGATGACGCGATTGGTCGCGATGATGCTACAAGAATGTAAACCGGGATAAGAGATGCGCACACAAAAGATATATATATATAATATACGACAGAAAATACTCTTTCTCGCTAAATCTAGAAATCTTCACGTTAATTTATTACGTATGTTAGAAATCAAAATTTTTGATATTAAAATAAAATAAAAAAAAAAACGGTTGAGAAACTGATTTTTTAAATTTAAAATAATAAACAATATCAGATGTGAAAAGGGCCAATAAGAGCCTAAACCACAGGTGGTAGTGTGTGAGTAATTTTTATTCCAGGTTCTTATTGGCCCTTCACATCTGATAATGTTTTTTTTTTTTTTTTAAAAACTTGGGCCTATATTACTATTTTTTTTAAATAATAAAGCTTGAGAAATATGCAAATTTTATATCTTATATTTGATATTTTATACCTTTTACGTGTAGAAACTGTTTTCAACGCGGATTCTCTTGTTGAGAATTGTCCCAGAAGATGGTTTCGATAAGTCGAGAAACTCATATTTTTCTTTTAAAACATGACACTTCCGAGACATTTGACAAGCTTGAGCAAACCCATGTAAATATATCACAAATAAAAAAAGGTACTGTTGGGAGCTAATATTCCAAAGAGCAGCTGCACGATCGTGTTTTCGTAAATTTTACAACTTGATCTCCGTGGCATGTGTCGCACGTGGGTTTTCGACGACCCGACCGGTCCAAAAAGTGTAATATTTTCTTTCAAGAAGCGGAAGTTTATTTTTACGCCGTAGCAGTCGCTCTCTTCACAGGTGAAGTTTCTTATCTTTATGTTTTCCTTTTCGTTTCCCGCAGGGAAACGGAAGAGCGCCGTTGAGCTGCTGCAAGAGACGAAAGCCTTCTACGTGAAGAGCGAGACCGTGTTGGATCGGAAACAGGAATTAAAGAACAGCGGCCATCTGCAGGTCTCGCAGCTGAGCGCACCGGGAGCGCCGCCTTCCAGATTATTGCGAAAATGTACCGGCAACTCGTCCGCTTGCCCGATGCAACCGACGTCACCGTCGCAATTGCAACCGACTCCCCTGACGGCGCCTTGCTGCTGGGTTTCGTGTCACGAACAGGACAGACGTAAGTTCGGCCGTTGAATTTTGTATATTTCAACGAGTTCTCTCGTGTAAGCCCCCCTCCTTTCTCCGAAAATTATACAAAAATATGTATAACATGTAATCCGATCGAAAAGAAAATACAAAGCTCGAGATTTTTTTTTTTTTGTAGCATTCCTGAGATTCCAGCTGAGATCGAATTTTTCTGATCCCTTGAATGTCAAACAGTTCATATTACAAGTTATGCGTATTCGTTTACAGTAGATGGAAGTCTTCTGAGTCCTCAACAAACACTGCCACCCGCGCTGCCACCGAAAAGCCCACGTTTGGTCCCGGTTCCCCAGAGACGTACGATTTCAGGACCGCCCAGCGGTACCGGAGGCGATCAGTTGCAGACCAAGTTACGTCGGCTGTTAAACACCGACAGCAAGGAGAACGTATTCTTTCCGGATAGCCCGCCGCAAAGCACAACGCAGAGTAATGGCGTGCCACCGCGAGAAGAAAAATTCCGGTACTCGCCCGGTAGTCTCTCGCCGGGTTGCCGAGACGAGGATCATATATTGGTGAGAAAAAATCGCTCCCAACTTTTATGCACGTTCTTTTAGATCAACAAATTAAATTATACGAACGTTTTTTTGTTCTGTAGCATTGCGGGGAGCAGGATGTTCGCTTCAAATTCGGCAGAAGCAACTCGCATTCTCACACTTCTGGCAGATCTGCTCGAAAATCAAACAGTTCCCCGTCGGTGGAAAATACGTCACAATGCCACAAATCCTTGCCGGATCTTCACACAAGTACACGTCGACGAGCGTCACTCTCACCACGCGCATCTACAAAGTTATCTGCAAAGCCATCTGCTCATCACCAGGTTACGAACACAAGTAATTGCCCGGATTATGAAACTAGTTCAGATTATTCGGATCACAGCTTTAAACGCGACGCCGTGTGTTACCGCAGGTAGGTAATTTTTAAATTAGATTTAATATCTCAACGTAAATTACCGTGTAATTTTAAATAAAAAACAAATTTTAATGAATGAAATTTTAAAAATTAAATTTTAGTTCTCGTCACATTAGACGATCTCTGGGATCTGGCGGTGGTGATGCCAGCAGCGTGTTATCTTCCGGTGGACGCACGCAAAAGTCATCGGGTTCCAGTAAATTGAGCCATGGCGCGACGGCTAGAGACTCCGGCGGTTCTTCCGGACATTGCACTCATCGCAGCGAACCAGCACCTAGGATACAAGTACAGATAGCTAACGATTCTTGAAATATTATATTTCCAAAATGTAACGTTCTATCTCGATTTGGTTTTAATCGTTATCAATTTTTCAGGATTGCTGGACCCATATTCGAAGAGACAGCGGCGCGTCCACGCAACATTCCACCGAGAAAGATCGATCGAGAAAAGGTAGCTACGTTGGCGGTACACCGCCTTCTGTTGTGAGACAATATAGCCCGGATTCTGAAAGTAGCAACAGCCAAACGGATTACAGCCCGACTTGTAATTCGAGGTATTATCTATCAAAGAAAAATTTTACAATCAGTAGCGCGTTGTTTGTTATAATTTGATTACAATTTGTGTAGGTTTTCCGACGGTTGGAAAGAAGGTCGTGGTCGACCGATTTTAAGATCGAAGTCGGACATAAGCGATCGATACTGGCGCCAAGATAACAATCGTTCCGGCAAAGTATCTTCACGCCCACCGCGGTCGATAACTCAGCTCGAGAACTTTTTCGATCGCTTAGGTTTGGATTCGGACAACTACAAGCGTATAACGGAACCGGATTCAAAATCGTCGTCTCCCGTATTCTTCGACAGCGTCAGTTCCGTGGATTCCGCGTTAGGTCTCTATTCCTGGGTTGGCAGTAATCAAACGAACCAGGGTAGCCAGTGGCAGAACAATTGCAGTATTGGAATGGGTAACGACGAGTGCAACCAAAGGGTGAACGATCCGCCGAGTATCGTCGAACGAAACGCGCGTATTATAAAATGGCTTTGTCAATGTCGCAAAGTGCAGTTAGACAGGTACAGTTAAACAACGAGTTTCTTTACGTGGATATATATATATATATATATATCATTTTGAGAATAATGGTATATTTAAATATTTTAAATCAACGAGAAAGATGGTAGTTTGTCCCTCCCTATTTTACAAACAATTTGTATCAAATACTATAATAATCAGAAATACATTCCCTGTAAATGTGGAATTGATTGACGCTTTTTACGCATAATTTAATCTTTAAGAATTTTTATCAATCCTATATATATATGTAATTGTTTACAAAAGGACGATTATTGTCGTTTTAATTTATTGCGCTTAATAGAACAAATCTGTGCCATTTTATAATTATCTGTTAAAGTTATGTATGTTATGTGTGTATCTGCAATTATCGTTATATAAATTCAGAGGTAAAAAGACTTTTCAGATTTACATTTATATATGTATCTAATTGTTACGTTAATTTTGCTATTAAAAATTTGTATATAGATATAGAAAAATTTGGGTACCGTATACTATTTTTAAAATCATGTTGAAAACATTCTTTTATATATTAGATGTGTATATACAAATTAGATTTTGAAATTGCTTTGATAAGATTTTATTGCCTTTATTAAAGTTTGATTCTACAAGAATCAAACTCTTAAATGGTTTATTAAGGAGTCAGGAATCACGGTAAATTGTCAAAAAAAAAAAAAAAAATTGTTTTTATATTATCATAGCTTTACCTATAACATATTTCAAACAGTTTTGCATCAAAATTCGAGGAACTAACTTCGGAAAAAAAAACTAATTTAGATTTTTGACCGATCATTCTAATTTGACTCTTTAAATGGCGCAGTGTGATCGATTACATCTACGATATTCTAATACCACCGATTACTTCTAATTATCGATATCGATTAAATGACATTGGTTTTTTTTACATTTGAGAAAATACACGATAACTTTCACAACAAATTTAAAATTAATTTGCATATACCTAATAATATATACTCTTTACGAGCAAATTTTGCGTGTTATTGTATGTTTATATTTACGGTATTATTACGTTATTACATTTTAGATTTGTTTTTTTTCTCCACACTGGGATTGCACAAGTTGCACCGAAACTATGACAGGTTCGTAAAATAAATTTAAGGCTTGGGTTTTCCCTGTCCATTCTCCAATTACAATTCTGCAATCCCGGTACACCCGAAAAAAAAAACATCTTATAAAGCTACAGTATGTGTGTTATATCACGTGCAAATAAAATTTTGTCTTTATTAGCAAAGCAATATTAGGTCTTTACAAGACGTTAGTAAAATTGTGTATATTAAAGGAAGTGAAACTCATTATATATTTTCATGTACAACAAGAAAGAAAGAAAAGAGAAAAATGTGAGTAAGACAGATAAAAATTTAGCGATGTGTATTTTTCATTTTCGATGATGAAAATGACCACTTGATTTAGAAAAAGTGCTTGTGTGAATAAAAAAGAAATTTATCTCGATCTTATAAAAACTTATATAGATATAATTTCTTAAAAGAAATTAAAATGTTGCCTTTACTCTTGTTGGATTTTAAAAATCGCACATATTTGAAATAAAATAAGAGTTCAATTGATGTTAATATTCCATAAAATTTAGAAAATACATATGATCAATATATAAGTTATACGAATAGCTTGATGTTAAACGGTAGATAAAAATATGATTCCAATTTTGTAGTTTAGTAGGAATTGATGTGATTTACATTATTACTTGTATAAAGAGAAAAAACATTCATTTACACATACAAACACACACAAACACACACGTACACACACATATACACAGAGACAAAATCGTTTTATTTTAATAATAATCTACAAAGGTTTGTGCTAGCTTCATACTAAGTATATTAATCTTTATACGCTCATCCAAGTCTCAGTTTAAATATTGTACAACGGGAATATGTGAAAAAAAAATATAATAAAAGTATATTTTCTAAATTTACTCTCTTAAAATTGAGAGAGATATCTGATAATATATATTATATATATATATACAAAGACTGTGTAACTATAAACATTAGCTTGATACATGAATTTTAACATGTAACACATGCGTTATATTTTCTCATTGTTTCTCAAGATATTACTATTATCGTACAAAATAATTTGTAGTGCAAAGTTTTGTGCACTGAACACTTCAATGTCACGACTCGAATTGTTTCTTGTTACGTATATTTTTTGTTCTAAGATTTATAAGTGGATAAAAAGAATTTTTTTAATTTTGTTATGGCAATTGTGTACTTAGCTCTTTTTTCGCGATAATTTATAATGTGTCTATTATGGTTTTTATATCTGAAACTTAGTTACAATGTTAATACGTGATGGCAATGCACATTTTGCAAAATAATATTTTGTGACATCTCGCATATTTCCGCGCACCTATATTTATGCTATTTCTCTCTAATTGAATATAAATTGCAATATATATATATAGAATTAATAATATTACAAAATATGGAATATAATGTAAAAAAAAAAAAAAAAAAAAACAAGCAATCCGGGATTTACTGTATTCTCCTAGTCACAACTGAAAACAATATAATAATATTTCAGAATAAAAAAAACACAGCAGTGCTTTAAGTTTTAATAAATGCATGTTAGCCCCACAATATCTTTTCACATTCCTTCATCTCTCTTCAAATTATTGATATTATTATTTAGAAAAAAAATAGTGTTTAGAAATGCAATAGTACCTCGTTAAATGAAAAATTTCGGCTCTCAAATAACAAAGTAGCCTACATCTCATTATTTTGTTTTTATTTATTTGAAATCAGTGTACATTTCGTTATATTAGGTTGTTATATGCGTAGTCTCGCTTTTATAAATTAAGAAAGTTTGCGAGCCATAATAAATTTCACTCTACATATAAATTATATCTATGATTTCTATAAATTAAGTATTAATTAAAATATGGTATAATAAATATATATGGAAAAAACTGACTAGTGAAAAAGTTTTTACGTACTTATACATGACTAGATAGATTTCCATAAATACTGCAAAAGTGAGATCGATAAAAGCGTTGGTTTCATATGCGCGCACGTAGTTAAATATAGTATAATATACATATATATATATATATATTAATATAAATATATATAAAAAATATATAATACTGACTAGATAAGATGTATTTTTGCGAAAAATGTTGTAAGGTTTCTCATTTTTAACCACATTAACAACTAAAAAAAAAAAAATCATATAATTGCTTAGCACACAATTTGCATCAAACTATTTGTAAATCGTTGTTATAATCTTTGATCTATTTCCGCTTAATATTTGTGCTCAATATTTCTGCCGTCACTGAATTATATATTTGATCTCATTAATTTGACCGTGTAGTCTCTTTGTTTGACGGCTAAATGCAAGTCCAGACTCTTCAACATTCTCGCTCGAATTTCTTGTGCCTTGGACTCTCGTTTACGTAAGTCGTTTGCTAAAATTTCATCATCCCTTGAATACGATCTATTTTCTGGGAAGCGATCGAATTCAGCCCTGTCTAATGAAGAGGATCGGTTTCGCGATTCGTGAACGACATTTTTCATGAAGTCGAGAGCCAATCTCCGACAAGTATCGAAACCCAATAACTGTATCCTCTTACTATGAAGCGCGTCTATGCGACGATTCCAGAGCGTTTCGCGATCTATTATCGCAAATAAGTTTGAAGTCCCGGGTAGATCTCGGAACACTTTAGTGACAATCTGTTTTGTAACATCTTCGCTGCCTGATGTATCTGCGAAGTAAATGTTGGTAATTGCATGTTTTTTTAATTGATTAAGAATTTAACACAATCTTTTTAATTTGTTTTTAAAGTTAGTACAAAAAAAAAACAAAGATAATAAAGTCAACAATTTTACCCGGATCACTAGTGTCGTTGTCAGTTTCTTCGACGTATGTGCCCTCTTTAATTTCTTGTTGCAATTCTAGAATTCTGTTTAAAGCCAATTGGAGATATTCCTTTGTGTTTAAATCCTGTGGAAACACACAAGAGACGCCCTTTCGAATGTTTAATGTACGTACATGTAAAGTATGCTTTTTGATCGACGATAGATAGATATAATTTACTTGAATAATTTATTTACGGTATGCAATATTTTATTTACGCGTATATTTACGACGTGGGATCTGCTTATTGGTGTAAAAGCAAAAATACATTTGCTCTTTTGGATTTATTTTTAACATTAGCAATACTATATGACGTCATTGATATGAAAAAATAGATTGTAAATAATTATAATATCTAAAGTGTCGTTATTTTCATCACAATTACAACTTATTCGTTATAATTTTAATTTAATTCGCTTACAATTACACTTCGTTTATCAATTTTATCCGCAGTTGAGTATCCGGCACTTCGAATAAGATAAATCAATAAATGTAACTCACCGCGTAATCTTCAATTCCCCTTGTTCTTTTAACATCACCGCCCGCATCTTCTAAGCAAGGTGCCTGCATTGAACACAAATTTGAATAGATTTTTAATTTCAAATGTTTGTTCGATCATACACACAGTGCGTGCATGCGCGCACATGTATTTTGAAAAATATTAAATGTAAACTTCTCATCTCACACTATTATTGCACGAGTATACACACAAGCCATATATATGTGGTAAGTATCTTACTGATGAGTATCTCTTCATTGTATGACTCGTTCTTGTGCTAATATTTTATTTTTGTCGGACGAGGAGGCGTCTTCGAAATACTTTCGTAATATGTGCGTGCGTGTATCGCGAGAAACAACACAGCACCGTAGTTATTCGTTATGTGCTGCGTGCGACCAAAAGAACTGTCAATGAAACCGACCGTTTTGCTATACATCGTCGATGGTCACCGTACTACCAGAGTCCCCTCTCACTTTTCACGACCGTTACCCTGGGGAGGGGTCCATGCGGGGGAGCTTATTGCCCCCTTCGGCTAGCTGTTCAACCGTCGTTGTGTAAAGGACTGAAAAAACGGCAGATGCACATACCCCCTTTTATACCTCGCTTGTATGTACCGCGCGTAGCTCTGAAGGGAACAATACGAGCTACGTTCGAACGAGTTGGACGCAGACAGAAAATCGATTAATTTTATTTATCTCGCAAATAAATAATATCACCTGTATGCGTATAATTTTTACAATAAAAGTTTATAATTAAACAAACACACTGTAGATTACAGTGCATACTACAAAATTGTTCTGTTTTTATTATTTGTTTAATTAACAAAAAAGCGTATATCTGTTTGAAAAATAATATTTCATGACGTTTGTTCGAGTTAAACAATATTATTTTCCCTCAGAGAAAGAGAGAGAGAGAGAGAGAGAGAGGAACATCGAAGGGATATTCTAGAAATAATCACTCGCCAACTATCGTTCTTCGTCGTTTGGTGCTACGTTTGCGAATCCAGTTGGGATTCAATTAGAATCGTCACGATAAGTGATAACGCGAACAGACCAGTCGTAAACTACATCGAGTCCTCGTGCGCGCTCACACTTTCCCGGTATCATCGGATCTGTTTCTTTCGGTTTCAAATTGCCGAATACGTAGCATCGCAGCACATCGTCGTCTGTTATTTCAATTATTTGGTTTGCGCGTGTACTTGTTTTTTTTATTTTTTTTTGTTTTTTTATGCGAGTGCCTCAATTTTCGAATTCGGAAAAAATCGGGGAGAAAAACTTACGATTTCAATAAGTTAATAGGATCTCCACACACATATACGTTATGTATTACGCTTGAAATATTAAAACGTAAAACGATTAAACGATTAATACGGCGAGGATTATGTACAGTGGCAAATCCACGTGTACATTTGCTTTCAGATAAAAGCTTCCGGGGATAATGAGTGCTGTTTTATTGCAACCGGAGTTAATCAAATGTGGCGTACAGTGTGCTACTACGTTTGCGTATTACAGTGTGTGATATCGATATTAAAAAAAAAAAATAAAAATAAAAATTGAAATATATAATTTAATTAACAAACACGCGCGTCTTACGTAAACATGTTTGTGACATGAAGATCGACTTAAAGTGTGAATGTGATACACAATATATATAAAAAAAAAAAAAAAAAAAAATTCAATCGAAACACAGGCAAGTTTTTTTTACGACTCAGCAAATACTCGGCGAATTAAAGTTAAAAACAAAGAGAAAAGACCGTGAGTAAATATCGAGAATAACTGCTACGGGAGAAGAAAAAAAAAATATAGTGTTGTGTGTGCGTGTTGCTTGAAAATTATTAACAATGTGTAGAAGTAACATTTAAAACTCATCGATTTTGTTGTACTGGCAGCTTTCTTTGAACTATATGTCGTATGTATTTTTAATGGATTACATCGTATCTCATACTTCGTTTACGTCAGACGCCAGAAGGACGCAAACCTAAATTGGTTTCAAGCTTGTCTCATATGTAAAAAAAAAAAACTTATTAGCAATTTCGTGTACTTTGCAGGTCATTGTTGCTAGAATCCGGAATCTTTTTATGATCGCAGGATAGATTAAACGTGTCGCTGAATCTTTGTTTAAAAAAAAAAAAAAAAAAAAAGAAGAATATTATTTGGAGAACAATCATGTCTTTGCGCGCAATGAGCATTCCTCTAATCACTTCGTCCACGATGTTAATAGACACGGCGCGAATAACAACATCGACACTATCGCCGAATTACAATTACACGGATTTTAATATAACGTTAAATATAACGAAAACAGCGAACGAGACGGATGTGCCGTACATACCGTACAGCAAGCGGCCAGAAACGTACTTTGTGCCGATAATCTTCTCTTTCATCATGCTGATCGGACTCGTTGGGAACAGCGTTCTTCTTCTCATGTTGTTTCGACACAGACGTATGAGAAATGCGCCCAACACGTACATATTGTCGCTGGCGATTGGCGATATACTGGCACGTATAAAGTTTTTTTGACAACAATTTCTTTCCGGCCTGTCTTTTTTGTTTTATATTACAAATATAAAATTATTATTAGTTATTTATCGATTGTTATCACAGGTTTTTGTTCTCTGTCTCTTGTCCAGGTCTTAGTTATATGTGTTCCGTACATCGGTAGCATTTACGTCTTCGAATCCTGGCATCTGGGATTGTTGGCGTGCAAAATCGGCGAGTACGCGAACGATCTCTCCAACGGGGTATCCATTTTCACACTAACTGCTCTTTCGGTGGACAGATACTTCTCCATAGTGGATCCTTGGAACTTGCGTGCTAGAGGTACACGCGAAAAATTTCTATTGACATCTCTCAACTATAAACTCTTCAAGTTTTATTAACTATAACTATAAACTCTTTTATTTTTCACCCAGTAACACGCGTATCTCCTTCTATGTCTTTTACTCACAGAAGTGAATTCAACTTGCGCGTCTTTGAGTGACAAAATGGAGAGAAAATAAAAAATAAAACGTGTATATCAATCAAACACTTTGTTTCAGGGCACGCGAGACAAACAAGGCGTTTTGCTATAATTATCGCGGCACTGGTTTGGCTATTGGCAATAATAGTCGCAATTCCAGCTGGGTTGGCGTATGTCAGATTCTTTAGGGTCAACAGAAACATGACCTTTTGTGTAAGTCCTCGTAATAAGTCTTCAGTTTTTAAAACAAGTGAAATTCCCACCACACCAAACAAAACTAAATGATATTACTGTATATTGTTTTTCTATCTAACGTGTAAAAACCTAACGCTATAATTAACAGGTGTGCTATCCGTTTCCCGATGAATTCGGTCCGAATTATCCAAAAATGATAGTGCTGTATCGCTTTCTCATCTATTATGTGATCCCTCTAATTATTATCAGCATTTTCTACGTGTTAATGGCATTGCATTTAATACGCAGTATGAAGGCGCTCGGTGAAATGCAAGTTCAGGTAACGTACTTTTGTACAATTACGGATGTGCAAAGAGAACTAAATTATATTTTACTCAGCGTGAGAAAAGCGCGCAATTTTAACTTTTTCTCTTTTTTCTTTTGTCTTCTTTTATACATATCTCTCTCTCTCTCTCTTTCTTTCTTTCGTGTTTTTTCTCTCTCGTTTTGTCTTGAAATAATATATTTTCTCTTATCGTTCGCGAACGATATCAGTTCAAGTTCTACAAGCCCGTTATAGCCTTGGGTTAGTTTATACAGTACAAACAATAATAATATTTCTCGCACGCTGATTCACGCTATGTATTTTCAGATGAAGCAAGTGCAGGCTCGGAAGAAGTTAGTATGGATGACGCTAATTTTTGTCATTACATTTGCCATTTGTTTCCTACCGAAATTCATTTTCATGATGTGGTTTCACTTCAATTCAACGTCACAGTTCGATTACAATTACTTTTGGCATTACTTTCGCATATTAGGTTTCGGCCTCGCCTTTTTCAACAGCTGCATCAATCCCTTTACTCTGTACTTCGCGAGCAACACTTACAAGAAATATTTCAACAGGTAGGTCTTGCGAAGAGTTTGTTTTTAAAATTCTTTTTTACACACACATACGCGCGCAATTATATTTAAATATTTTTACAATTTGCATCAGATATTTGTGCCGTTGGAGGATACAGAAAGTGCAACATCAACAATTCTCAGATCTCAGTTCAGATTATAGTTCTCGCGGATTACTGCGAAGTTTTTCGTATGTCAAGTCAAAAAGAAGAGATATGAAGCTCTCTAGTGTGGCAAATAATATGCGACTTACGAACAACACACCAACCGGAAAACAGAAAACCTATGGTTACTTGCTGACGCATACATAAAAAACGTGTACATAATTATAATACATTTTAAAATGTTATTTTATAAAGTCTTTCAAAAAGCTATATCTATTTTAAGTAATATATCTTCTACCATATTTAGACTTAGGCTTTTTTATAATTTATTTTTAACGAAAGATCTTTTAGTGTATTTATTACATATATTTTTTGTATATTTACGTATGGTTTTAATAATTGTCGACGCAAATTGAAACATATTTCCGTTAGTTTATACGTATGCGTGAATAAAGAATAAAAAAAAAAATTTTTTATATATATAATAGTTTATATATTGTGTGACAATACGAATAAAGATATAAGAATAAAGAATACATAATTAATGATCTCAAAAATAATATCTCTTGTTAGTAAAAAAAAGCTGGTTACTCACAAATATAACATGTCATAATGATGTGATTTAAAAATAAAAAGAAGCGGCTATCTCATATTTTATTACATTTTTCTTACAACTCTCATAGCCACTAGTTTCAGCGTACATTTACAAAGATGTAAGAATTTGTTTAGTGACTGTAACGGTAACAACGTTACAAGTAACGTGTTACTTCTCAACCCTGTTTGTTACATAAATGTTATTCTTCGCGTTTTGCAGTTTTTTGTTTCTGTTTTTTGTTATATGTCTTTTTATAAAAGTCATAAAATAAGTATAGAAATAGTAACAAGTTCAAAAGAAATATGAATACAAGCTGTTTTGTTCGTTTTGATCCTTTGCATTCTGGATCTAGAAAAGCCTGTAGTCCATAGCATATCATCGCAACAAACTGCATCTATAACGTTTTGTGAAAAGAAACTATATTAATAATCACGCACTTATATAATAATATATTATACAAATACTTTATATTATCTAGAGGTTATAATTTCAAAATATTATAATTGTTGTTATGTATAAATTTATCATAGGAACGTTAAAATTAATTAAATTACAAATTCGTCTAATTAAATGAACAGTTAGTAACAATATTATGGTATGAAGTTCAATTATAAAATATAATGTACAAACTTTGTTTTATATGATACATGCGTAATATATACATACTTTACAAACTTGTATATAATGTAGAACTTACCATTTGTGTCTTCGTAATATAAGGTTTAAAAACAGATATTTTTTGTTGCACGGTTATGCTCCACGCTGCAATGAAGTAATATGTATACATGATAATATGTATAAAACAATTCATTAAAGACACTAATGTTATTCTGGGTTCCACTATGTATTTGACGAAATACCATACGAAAAAGACATTAGACACATGATGATACACATGCAAAGTAGAAACCTGGTTCTGTTTTTTCCGTAAAACAAATATACACGTTTCGATATAATCAATTAGTTTTAATATTAGTATCCACCATGAAATAGTTATTAGCTGAAATGCACAAATTTGTATTAAAAAAATATTAATTATTACATGTTTAAAGTGAAAAGAAAATGTATTAATTGCATTGTTTTTACAGACAAATATGTGTTACGTTTTTTAATTCAGCAATACAATTTCATCAATACTTAACATAAAAACATACCTTAAAACCAGTTTTACTCGTCGGATCACCATTATTATTATTACATTTTATGGTATATTCAGTAAACCAGCCGGCAGATATGTGACCGTGTACCAGCCATGCATTAGCAAGAATTTGAAATACGTCATAAAATAACATAAAGGTTCTTAAGTTAAATGCTTGTCGATTCTTCATGTAACTTGGTCCGGCGTAAAATATAAAATACAAATAAGCAGAAGTTATAAATATTATTGTAAAAGGCGTTTCTATTAACGCCCATTCACGTGTGATCGGATCTACAAATAAAATTGCGTTACAATATTTAAAACAAATTTTTCTATGCAACACTTATTAAACAAATTAAGAATTACGCTTTTTACGAGCTTACATATTGGATGTTTGTGTAATTATAAATATATTTTAACTTCTCAAAATCGTATAATTTAATATAAAAAAAAGTTAATAAATATAAAAGTTAATAAATATAAAGTTAATAAATATAGCTCAATAAAAAAATAAGATAAAATAAAATAAATGAATCAACCAAATGAGCATTAAGTCGAAGCATTTATCGAAACGTCTACACATCACACATAAATTAGTGTTTTCATTCCGTCACCACCTTGGACTTAATGCTCATTTGGTTGATTCGTTTATTTTATTTTATCGTATAATTTAATACACATCGACATTCCAGGTAAAGTATTTAATTCGAAAATGTAAATAACATGTAGATTTGCATCACGAATATGTGAAATATTCAATTTATCTTCTCATGGAAAATAAAACCTTCGTTCCGAAAAAGACATCTCGGCCAGTAGATCATTTTAAAATATATTTATAATTACACGAACGTCCAGCATGTAAGCTCGTATAAACCGTAATTTATAGTACGAAAATTTTAATGAGCATTTAACTCGTTGTAAATATTAAATATTTTGATATGCAGGGTGTCCGATTAATTACCGTATCACCGTTCATAGGCAGGTAGAAGAAGTAAACCTCGAGTCGAAAAGTCCTGAATCATTTCTTTCTATTACATATACTAAAGAAGTAATTGTTGAATAAATCAAATTAATCAACGCCGACCTTCGATTGGGCGCACGTGAGCCGCGCGGAGCGCTCACACACACCAGGCGCGTGGTTCACTGACGTGCGTTCGGCTAAAGGTCGGCGTCGATTAATTTATTCAACAATTACTTATTTATTATATGTAATAGAAAAAAATGGTTCAGGACTTTTCGACGCAATTTTACTTCTTCTACCTGCCTACGAACGGTGATACGGTAATTACCGGATATCCTGTATATAGATTAAATTGTATAATGAACAAATAATAAATTAATAAGTATCAAGTGACAAAGTCGCGCTCGAACGTGCGAGCACACCGTGCCTCTGAATACGCGAAATTCAAATGTTTGAAAAGAGATGAGATTTTCACGAAGCAATATTTCAAGAACGTCGAAACTAATCAATTTCATTTTAGTCTCAATTGTATAAATAAAAAACAGTTTATTAGAATTAAGATTTTTAATTAAAATACAAAATGCGTGTTGTGTGTGTGTACTTGGCGTCTGTTCGTATCTTTTTTTGAAAAGATAAGTTTTTTAAGATATCACACATTTTGTAGTAATATACAAACACGATTCTTCCTTAATAAGAATGTGTAGCACGAAAAGTTTTTTTGTCAGAAAAGCATTGCGTCAAGACGCGTTTTTTATAACACCAACGATAGTTAAATACCGTCAAAAATTATTTCAAGCTGAGTGTTCATTGTTTTTTTGTAGCAAACAGTCACTTTACTGATTAATTTGAGCGTAAAAAATTGAGTATAAAAAATTATTTATTACGCACACTTACATGCATTATTTTTTATCAAGACACCGAGCACTGACTATTTTTAATAATCTTTTTAATACGCAACACGCAATAATTGAAACTTTCTGAGAATATATAACTTAGAGAGGTATGTTTTTTACATAGTACGTGTCAAAAGTAAAGGCATCAGCATTTTTATATGTACATTAGAAATTTCGAGAGCACTACGTATGTAAAAAAAAACACATTGACGCAATTAATGAGAAATATTTACCTGCTAAGTCAATCATAAAATAATTGTAAACACTGGCGACACTCATTATGTGATTTTCTGTGTTCAATATAATATACAATATATACAAAAGTAATTTTCTGAGTAATTTATAAGTATCTAAAAGTTGAAAGGAAGTATTTGCGAATCGAGAGACGGATCCGTACTGCCGCTAGCACTTTGCAGTTTTATAATGTAAATTACTTGAACTTTGCAACACAGATCATCTGTATAATAGTTTCCGGTGACCAGCCGAAGAAAAACTGTGCAAAAACTTATACTGTCTTATCGCTGCAGTGGTGTATAACGAATTCTGTGGAAAGTTATAAATTTTTGAAATATGTTGAAACATTCCAGAAGGATTCGACGCAACAATACATGTTTGTCTCGGATGATTACACGTGTTTTTTTTTGTATTGTTATTTAACTTTATTTAACTTTATTTTTTTGTATTATTATTTTAACTTTAAATAAACTGATTATAGGTGAACAATATTATATTTTGTATTTTGAATATAAATATTAATATTAAATATTAATATTAATATCGTACATAAATATTAATAATATATTAATAATATATAATTAATAATATTATACGGAAATATAATCGTGACTTGCTTTGGTTTCTATTAATTCGGTCGATTGATAAATGTCACTGTGTTGCAACTTTTACGGAAAAGACGAACATTTTCTGACACATTTCGATTAAACAAAAAATCGGATTAAATTTTACATAATGACGTAATAAAACCGACACTACAGTCATTTATGTTTTATCACCGCAATGTGATAAAAATGTATAAACTTCTGTTAGTTTTCCTATACAAAACAAATTTCGCCGATGTTCTATTGTCGAAAGTCTAATGTCGCAACTCTTTTCCACTCGCAATTCCGAAATTGCACTTTCTAGCATCACGTAAAAATCGCTCATGCTTCGTATAGGATTTTTATGGGAAAAAACTATAGCACGTTACATGACACGGTGAATCGGTGATCGATAGAAACGATAAATGTTTCCTTTGGTCGATCAGATCGACGATAACGTAGAACGATAATGCTTGCAATATTTTTTATATACGAAGAATATATTTGATCGTCAATTAACGTTTTCAAAATCTAGAAGACGGCAAAACCGTCTAAAACTTTGTGGTGTACACAAAGTGGCTCTCACAAATTAATTGGAGCCAATTGGTGGTAGTCGAAATATTCAGAGTGCAACACCGCACTGCAAACACTTGTACCAACTCTACACAGGTGGCACACCGGTGCACACCAGGTGAAATCGCTATGAGAGCCACTTTGTGTACACTCAACATGCACCTGTGCGGTGTACTGAGCTCAGACGAATACGCGGCACCGCCAGCAAGGAACTGCACCATTCGACCAACCGAACACACAAGTTGCACCGACATCCGAAATGTGCAGTCGGTGCAGACCAGCCGAAATCGCTATAAGATTCGACTATGATTGCCGGACCACGTAAAAATTTGGCGCGGCAAAGGCATCGTTGACAAAACAAGAACATTTTTAGCAAACACAAATAAAAGACGTACCCTTTGAATTAATAAAAGAATTTTAGAGAATCGGTTGTTTGTTAGTGAAAGCTCACTGGTAGTTATCTCGTACCTAAAAGTGTTCCGTTACTTTTCTTTATCGTATTTTGTTAATCTGTCTGTGGAAAGTTCACGCAATGATGCATTCAAAAAATGAAACTTACAAATTTAGCCACAAATCTTCAATATAAAAATAAAAAACAACAAATGGTTTGTCCGTACAAAATTTTTTAATTTAAAAAGAGAAGAAAACAAAGTTAAAAAACGAAAGACAGCTTCTGATAACAAGATAGCTAAAAAATATAAAAGATTGCGTCTTAATTATTTATTTGTTTAATTTGTTTAAACAAAGAATCTTTGTCCGTACAAAATTTTTTAACTTAAAAAGAGAAGAAAACAAAGTTAGAAAACGAAAGACAGCTTCTGATAACAAGATAACTAGAAAATATAAAAGATTGCGTCTTAATTATTTATTTGTTTCATGTAAATATAAATTAATAAAAATTGTATAATTACGTATAAATAATGTGTATAAATATTGTACAAGTTAAATATTTGAGTGTTGTTTCGGTAATATATTAATTACCACCGCAAATTTGATCTGGCCGGAATTAGCAAATCATTTAAACTATTTTATTAGTAGATTTTTCAAAATTTTGACGCATATGTTTTTTTTCTTTTTTTTTTAAAACAAATCATTCGTTGTTTTTTATTTTTATATTGAAGATTTGTGGTTAAATTTGTAAGTTTCATTTTTCGAATGCATCATTGTGTGAACTTTCCACAGACAGATTAACAAAATACGATAAAAAAAAGTAAAACGGAACACTTTTAGGTACGAGATAACTACCGGTGGGCTTTCACTAACCTTAAACAACCGATTACAAGTTAAAGTCGTAATTGGCAATGAGCGTATTAAATCGTTTCTCACGTCATAAAAGTTGGATATTTTATAATATTAGAACTATACTCACACACACACATTAATTCGAAACAGGCACGCTGAGTGACGTCACTCCCGGTATTTTCATTCTTGTTTTCTGATTGATTTTCTGATCGAGAGACACCAGGCAAAACCTCTCTATTCTACAGACTTTGCGTGAGCGCGCTTTGCCGCGCACTCGTCGATTCGATATGTCGATTATCGAATCGATTACTCCGCGTTTCGATACACTCGATCTAGCTCTAGCGGACAGTAATGGCGGACGCGGGACGCGAAAAAGTCGGAACTATGGCGTCGTCTTGTTCTCGTGTTTCTCGCGATTATTATTATTCGTCTCGCGCGCGAATATCGGTCGTACATACAAGTGTGTCGTAAAGTGTCGGGCGTTATCACTGACACGCAATTGACATCGCGTACTCGCAGTTAATCGGTGAGCATTACATACGCGAATAGTTACTCGCAGTCGTTTGTGCCTTCGCAAAACGCGCGCGAAAAAATGTTGCGTATTATCGCAGCTGTACGATGCGATGAGCTGCGGAATTCCTGACTGTGTGCGCCGAGGAATATTACGAATCGGGATATAAAATATAATCAAGTAAGTACGTCTCTTTACATGTGTGTTTACGTTATATGTGTTGTTGCTTCGTTCTCGCGCGCTCGGAGAATACTAAAACCCCGCGCTGTAAATAGCGCGGTAGAATTTTCCATGCGCACGAATCACCTATTGTTTGAGCTTCTGCGCTGTTTTCGTTCAAGTCGCTGTCCCAAAGTTGCGTAGTAGGGGAAGAACGGTTCCCCGAGCGTCAAAACACCAAAAAAACAATTCGGAAAAACATCTCGACTGTTGAATGTAACAATATCATGCACAGGTTTCACGTTGCGTGTCTAATAAATTTATTTAATAAAAGTTTAATAAATTTCCATCGTTTTTTGTTTCACGATAGTCGGAAATAATAATATTGTTCGCGAGCAATATATATATATATATATATATTTTTTGATTGGTCATGAGAATTAAAAGCGTGAGAACTTGAAATCGCGATGAATTTATATCTCTCCCGCGAAATGTATTCTTCTAAAGAGCGCCGCGATGTTTATGTTTTTTTATGCATATAAATCAACATCGGTAAATAAAAATACAACATCGGTAAATAAAAATACAACATCGGTAAATAATAAATATCTTTCCTATTGATTTGAAAGATTCCATTCCCCTGCTACGTGAGCGCTCTCGTGCTGTGCACGTCGATTCGATATTTCGAGAATCGAAGTATCGCGCGATTCGATACACTCGACTTGGCGGCCAGTCGCGGCGAACGCGCGACACGGAGCAGAACTGGTGTGTACAAATTGTTATTTTTCTCGAATATTCACGTCTCGCGCGCAAATTTTTGTACGTGTGTCATAAATAGCGTCGGATGTTCGCAGTGATACGATAATTGGCATCGCGCGCACTCGCACTGGCAATGCTAATCGGCAAGTTTACGGTAAAATTGTATCGCGGTCGCTGCCGCGAGGGACGAGCGCGAGTCACAAAATGGCCGACACGCGAGAAAAACTTGGTTCGTATTTTTTCGCGATTATTATCGTCTCGTACCCAAACGTGATTGTCGTCAAGTATCGGACGTTTTCAATGATACGTAATTAGCATCGCGCAGTCGCTAATAATGATAATCGGTGAGCTTTAACGGTAAAGTTGTGTCGCAGTCGTTCGCGCTTTCGCGTAGCGGATGTTTTTGTACAAAAAATGTAGAAAACTTGAAAACATGGTAAATATGAGAATGATCTTTTGTTAAATTTAATATTTTTTTTCGGATTTTTCTACATAGTCATATTTTATTTGTTATTGTTCAAGGTCAAATTTGCTGACGGATTTGGTATTTGCGGCACCGGAGGTTCCGGTTCGGGCAAAAAGGGCTTGGCACGAAGGTATATATCACAGATTGTTAGCTGTTGCATTAAAAATATATTTAAAAGTATTAAATAATTAATTCAAAGTTAATTATCTTATATCTAATAATAAAATTTATTATTTGTTGCAGAGTGAGTGCTGACCAGATTTGGTATTTGCGGCACCGGAGGATCCGGTTCGGGCAAAAAGGGCTTGGCACGAAGGTATATATCACAGATTGTTAGCTGTTGCATTAAAAATATATTTAAAAGTATTCAATAATTAATTCAAAGTTAATTATCTTATATCTAATAATAAAATTTTATTATTGTTTGTTGCAGAGTGAGATATTGTAGCAGTAGCGGCCAACGCTCGGTGAGTAAATCTTTAGGGCAGGTGAAGGTATTTTGCTTTAAATCAGTGCAATTCGCGTTGTAGTGTATAGATGTTGATATCTTTAGAAAATAAAGCATCGAGAATATTAAAAAAGTAATATCTTGAAAGAAGTAATATCTTGTTAAGAAATATCTTGTTTTAAGAAAGTAAATTTTTTTTTCTTGGTAAGAGATAAACAGACAAATATATAGTATATAACAAAATATTAAAAAAATGTATTTCACAGTATAAATTTCTTAAGGAACTCTCTCTATATATGAATTACAAATTAACTTATATATATATCAGATAGAAAAGAAAAAGTTATTAATAAGAGAGAGAGAGAGAGAGAGAGACATATGTGCACATTATTAGTTTATATATCATACTAGTTATTTGTAAAGTTGAAACATAAATTTTAGTAACATTTTTTAACGTCACGATTGTTTTTATTGATTAATATAATAAGACATATGTGCACATTATTACTTTGTTCATATTAGTTATTTGTAAAATTAAAACGTAAATTTTAGTGATATTACTTTTTATCGACACGATTGTTTTTATCGAACGATATTCGTGATCGCGAATAAAAATATGTGCTTCGCTCAAATATTGCAAGGCAAATAATGCTTGCATATCTGCGGGGAATCTTCACAAAAGACACACTGTGTGTGTGTTATACACAAACTGCAAATATCACGTCAACGCATTACATTAAACTGGAAATTCCGTTTTATTTTGAAGTATTTTACATTTATTTCACTAATTATTTTGTAAATTTCCGCGTATCAGATATTTTTGCGTGATAAAGTGTTTTCTCAATTATATAATTTTATTTATATATTTCGCGTCGCGAGTGTGTAAAAGTGATACAAAGAACAGACTCTATCCCGTAAAATTCGTTTTTGTATTTTTATATATTTTGCGTCGCGAGTGTGAGATGCAAGAATAAATTAAAAAATAAAAACTTTATTAAAAATTCGTTTTGTATCAAGTTTGAAAATTTCAAAAGTATTAAAGTTTTAAATATTTCGCGTAATTGGTGTCGCGAGTGTTATTGTGAAATGCGACGTGGGATTCCATGGAAAGACAAGTATCAAGGACGATTGACGAGGATGAGTGCTGCGGAAAATACGTCAATGGACGACGAGGGACCGCACAAATTTGAGTCAAGCCAATTGTTTAATATTTAATTATTAATTAATCTGTTTCTTTTAAATCTTTTATTGTGATTTATTTAATTATTTATTAGCTTGTGTGTATGTAAATACTTATATATATATATAAATTTTAAAGTAAAATTATTCTTTTATTGTTCTTATTAAAAATAAATTCTATAATGATTTGTACAAAAAGTAACTGAAAGAAACAGATTATCATACTTTTGCATGATACTGTAGTAGTAGTTTACGTTTTATAATTGCACTGATTTCCAGTGGTAACAATAAAGACGCAAATCATGCATTTGTAGCGTGATGGTCTTTATCTGCCACTTTTGCATGTTTTATCAGTTTTCTAATGCAATATTTTATATATACTTTCACAATGTCTATTTATTCATATTTTTAATATTATTTATGCTTTATTTATGCTTTATGAATTTATGGTTTTCGAATTTTGATTCCTTTTTTTGTAATAAGCATTTTTTTATCATGAATTTTTCTCTTTTAAACATTTATTATTCCATTAAAATATTAAAATATAATATTATATTGTGAAATATTAAAATATAAATACTTCTTTAACCGTAAAAATAAAAATACAAAATATAAAATTGTGAACGTCCGCGATACGATGTATATGCACAAAATGTGACCATTACGGCGATCGTGAATAGAAATGTATAAAATGCGTCCATAATCGCGCTCTTAAATTTTCTCTCTAGAGTATAGCACAGAACAGAACCAGGTAATACCCTGGTGATAAGATGAACATGACTTTGTAGTTCCAATGTGCACCACCAGCACTTCGAGCGACTGCTCTCTCTTACAATTAGGCCAATTATTCATAGTCTGATCTTATATTTAAGATTCGATTATGAATATGTTTATTTTATTTTATTTTTTTTTCTACTTATATTTATTAACCCGTTTGTGTTTTAAGCATTGTAGTGCACATATATGTAATTCTTATAAAATTCTTATATGTGATTTCGTATAAAATAGTATATTACTCAGACCAAATATAGGTTTGTTTCTATACACTCATGTTATAATATCATATATATAATATATATAATACATATAATATATACATATAATATTATTTATAAATATATAAATTATATGTATAATATGTATTATTTAATGTTATATATAATATGTACATATAATATTATAATATATACATATAATATGTACATATAATATTATAATATATACATATAATATGTACATATAATATTATACCAAAAATACTATTATATATATAATTATAAATACTATCATAATTATAATATTATACTAAAAAAGTGCTATACGTACATACAAAAAAAACTCTTTTTAATTAAATAATAACAACACGTCTCATTCCCGCCATGTTTTATCCACTGGCTAAAAAAGCATGCTTGTAATTTTAGTAACATTCTTGAAGTTTATTTTCAATATGTTTCTGGATGAAAAATTGTACATTACACACGATTTAATATAGAAAATTATATAATATTTACAAGCATTTAATAAAAATTCCAAAGTCTCGGGAAGTAAAAAAATTAAATCACGTGTTGTAAACACATACACACACAGTATATTACATTTTAAGAAAAAGCTTACGTCAGAGCTTTTTTTCACGACTTTATTGAATTTCTCACGTGAATGGTTAAGAGGGTAGAAACTTGTTAGCTGACTGATGCAAGTGAACAAAAGCTGACGATTTCAGAGGAGGGAACGATATAGGCTCCCACAACGCGGAGACAAGCAGAATGTTCAATTCTCATTGTCCCATACTCCATTACTCGTCCTTGTCATTGCTTTCTGGGACATGCAGATAAAAAAAAACCACTCTATGCTTTTCATTTTTATTCCGCAAATCAACGAATCAATGCTATTAACTCTGTTATAAACATCGAGGAAATAAAGTACAAGTTTAACGAAACGTACAGAAACTTATACGTAGAGAAACAAGTTAATCAAGTAACGACTAGTAGAGAATCTTTTATAAGGTTTTTTTGCTTTTACAATACACCGCAATAAAAAAAAAAAAAAACAAGCTACTTTCAATGAAAAATAAAATTAAACGTCTTAAAGGTGAAGTTATTCAAGTTTTACGACGCCGCAGTGAAAAGCAAAGCAAATCAGCTTCTTGAAGCAAGAGAGCCTTCTTATACTTTTTCGAAGTGAATATTTTTACTAGAGATTACCGCGCGTTTGAAGCAAATTATTTGCGTCCAACTTCCGGATAATATTTAATAGATTATGCGACAATGTCACGCGAACGTGCGACAGAGAATAAGATAGCATTAGAGGGCAGGTCACGAAAGTGCAACACGCTATATTATTATCGTTGTTCAAGCCGCAGGAAATCATTAAAAGACAATGTTAAGTGTTTTTCTTTTTTATCAACTCGCCGTGTTCACCGAGAGCTGTTATTACGTGCATTATTACTTTACCAAATAAGTAATAAATTGCAGGNGTATGTGTAATAAGCATGCAATTTACTGAATTTGTAAAGTTTTTTATCATATTTGTATTTTTATCATATAAAGCGTTTTTAATAAGCTTTCATATAAATATATTTCAAGAGACGGAAAGTGTTAAAAAATTTCGCAACAATAGCATTTGTTTTTCGCTGTTATAATTGTTGATAGTTTTTTTTTTGTCGAGAACACAGAATAATTTTATTAGACTGTCGGCAATTCTCTCTCTCGGATCATACGGTTGATCAGCTCCGAGACTCTTTATCAGGTGGCCGCGATTGCCGAAGGTGGGATCGGAATATTGGGAACATTTTCAGGAGAATTTCCTTTCGCTATGGTGACGACAATTGCACCAATACCACCGCGTTTGAATCCCTAAGGATCACCTCCCCGGTTCGAAAGATTACGGTTCGACATCTCCGGGCTACAGTATTTCGATGGAATCTTTCTCTTCGCGGTGAAAAACGAGAACCCCGATAAGATTGCATTCGAACCGAAGAGAAGAGAGGGGGACGGTGTGATGTATGTACCTTGTTCATTCCAAGAGTCGCGCTTGATTAATTATTATGAGACTTAATCTTGGTGAGATTATGTTCCCTGCGTCTTATACGATCCGATATGTACACGCGCGATTATCTTTCTCTCGAAGCAGACGGATGTCATCAGAATTATCCCACGGCAGACACACGTAACGCACGTCGCACAAAAAATTCAACTTTAACTAACGGTAATAAAAGATTCGTTAGAATTACAGCTGAAAAAAAAAAACTGCGCTCTTTAATGAAACGTGAGATATTCGAATTTTTTTTTTTCTCATACGAGAATTTATCAAATGCGTAGCAGTGCACACAACATATATTTTAAACGATTGATATGTATAAATTGATACGTAACGAGTGAAATGTATGCTCAGAAAATAATTAAAAAATAATTGAGTCATTGCGCATTAAATATCGCGTAAATATACAAAATGTTTTGCACTATTTTCTCTTTTTGCGAGATTTTAAATCATAAATATTAGCGTTTCAAATTTTTGCCACATGTAAACAAGCAGAGAAAATGCGAAAAATATTTGTTCTATTTATGACGTGAAAGCATCTTCACAACGCACAATTTGAACGCTTCCAAAACAATACCTCAACAGTTTATATATATACTTTTATAAAAACATTTGAAATACAAAGAGAATAGTTAGGGTTACAAAAACGTCAAAAACACAAATGTTATTTTGCGCAACAGTCCGGAAAGAAAGTATCCGCGGCCAGACGCTCTTTCACGTGCGCGTGTGTATGTATCTCTGTGTGTGTGTGTGTGTGTGTGTGTGTGTGTGTGTATATCTGTGATCTTCTTTTGTCGTAACAATATTTTTCAGTGTCACAAAGCGTGTCGTGCGAAGCATGTGTGCAGCATTGTATACTCAGACCAAGTTACGTCTTTACACAATTCTCACACGCGCAAGAGAATTTTATTTAATTTTTGTAAAAAAGCGCAAATCCAAACCGCACGTAAGTACACTGTTTAAAACCGATAACCGGTTTAGCCATCAACATTTGGGAAACTTTTATCTGATTCGAATGATTAAAAGTCTTGTCAAAAAGAAATATTTTAATCTACACTTTCACATATATATAAAAAGTGTTATATATATATATATATGATATTATTGTATTTATATATATAACACAGTAGGTACTTTAACACTTTACATTGCGCATTATTTTCATATATGTATCTCGATAACTGACAGTAAAAATCCGAGATAGTACTTAAGCACTAATAATAAGTCGATGATCAATTATCGCGTTATTAAATCCTAGTTATATAGTCGATAAAAAAAAAAAAAAAAAAAAACACAATTGTATGTTTCCAACTGTTATTTCATGGAAATTTGCTTCTCATTATTCGAACGAGATCGGATTTCCCTCATTTCGCGAAATTGTTCAATCAACAACAATTTTGAATACATTAAGTTCTAATTATTAAAATGTAATATAAATTTTAACGCGCATAAATGTTTTTCAATTAAATAATGCAATAAGAAAAAAGACGTAAAAATAATAAATACGGAACGTACCAAGAGAGGAGGAATATAACATATTATTCACATGTGAGTTTAACTTCTTTTATTTTCATGTACATACGCGATATAAGCTGTGTCTTTTGTCACAGGATAAGCGCAACGTAACTGCATAGCTGTTTTGGTAGTTATCTTCAACTCTCTCTCCTTTGGATTTTGTATTTTTGCTGATTATATAATTTTACATGTAAAAATACAATTTTACATATAAAAAAAAACACACACAAAACGAATTTAAAAAATTCTCAGATATTGGCCGCAATTTATTAAAGCCATAAATAGACACTTACATATATTTTCTCGTTATTGACTTATTTCTTGGGTGTTTGATTTACTTGATAGAAATTATATAAGTCTCAAACACAAAGCCACTTATAAAATACGAATGCCTATCTATCGAGAATTATTCGCGGTTCCGAAAAAAAAAGTTTCTTATCTTTCGAGCAAACTCGAAGTTTATTTGCATACTTTTTGATAAGATTTTTTATTAAGATTTTTTATTACAAGTCACCAAAAGTTCTAAAAACAAGGTTTGTTTCGGAGAGTAGCGTACTGTCAACAATCATTGAAAAAATACAGCTTGCAACGAAAGACAACAATATTTTTTAAATAAGCACCCCCAGGATATTGATACCTATTTAAACTTCTTTTTCAAGCACTGTCTACTCGCGCGATGCTCTCAAAGCTTTTTCATCGCCATTTCTCTTCTCTGATTCTAAAGTCTTCATTTATTNCGTAGTTGTGATGATACGAAAAAATACTTTATATATAGAAAATTTGAATTTTACACGATATCAAAAAGACAAATANGCCGCGAGAAATGTTTTTGTTTCAAAGTTATTTTTGTTTTTCGAAATCTCAACCCTTTGTAGTCGAACGTCGACTACAAAATCGAGTCTGACTCGACATTAATTAAAATCAATTAGGAGACTAAACTATTGAGAATGAGAAAAAAATTTGACACTTGAAAAGGAGGTCATCGATAGTTTTTTTTATATTTTTAAATAATATCAAAAATAAATATTTTTTTCACCGTTATCACGCATGAACTAGGTTAAAAATAGAATAATACATAATCTTACAGGAATCGTTGAATGTGTTATAATTTCGTCGTTTTCAGCCTGCAACATTCGTACCGCGCACTTCTCTGTATGATTTTCGTTCCTCATTAACGAACCCGACCTACCTCGACGTAGACTTGCGGTTTCAATCGCTCGAGCGAGCGAGCAAGAGAAAGAGAGAGAGAGAGAGAAAAAAAAGAGAGAGGGATAGAAAGAAGAGAAGCAGGAAAACTTGGAAGCGCATTCACGTAAAATCTTAATGTGGCATCTACGGAGCAGCACCTTCAGTTTCTGCAAGTCGTAACCGACTCTTTTCTCTCTCTCACTCTCTCTCTCTCTCTCTCCGTTTTTTCTCCTTTTCTCTCGAACCAGCCTACCACGTCAGGCCGCAGACAATCATCCCCCATCGACGTTTCCTCGCGCCTCGCCACCGTCTTTCTGCCACCTGCAGCCACCCGCTTAACTCCCCTCACGGACGAACGAGCTCCTCTGGCAGTCGGTTGCCGGCTTCTCTCAGCTAGGGACATGCGCAGCGACCTACGGAACGACAGGTGCGCGTCGCGCCGACGGCCGCGAATCGTTTAGTTTCGGGTAAGCGTACGATTCGCTTCCACCTCGGCCTCGAAACGGGTCGTCTAGTCAGTCGCTCGCGACTCTGGCTCTAACTCGGTTGTTACCACGCTCCCGCCAGCTCTTCGTCGTCGCGTCACCCTCTTTCCGCCCTCTTTCGCACACGAGAGGGATCTCGTCAAAGGCGATCGCGCGATCGCATTTAGCGCGCGAATCACGATGATCCATCGTCGCGGAATTCTCGCCGAGATCGTTCGTTAAAAATTTCTTTGGCTGTTGACGCCCTGAAATCGCCGAAGGATTCACCGTGTCTCTTATCGAACGCGCACGTGTCTTCATTCCTCATTCTTTTCACGTTCTTTCTTTCTTTCTCTTTTCGAACTTGGTCTTTTCTTTCGGTGAAACTCGCTAACGCGAATCTTCTTTTCTCGAGAAACAACGTAAATATACTTTTAAATTTGTGCTTTACACGCGCCGTCGTTTTAATCGTCAAAAATTCGGTAAAAACGCGCGCGTTATATCTTTCTGTACGCATACGATCGCTTCGGACAAAATTTCGGAGTGCAAGGAGCGAAACGCGATCGCGATCGCGCGCCGATAACGAAGTGAGTTTACCGCCGATTTCGTCGGTTCGATCGTGGATAATTGTGGATACTGTGGCATAATTTGGTGAACATCATCAGCTGCCGTTTCGGTGTTCTTGATAAATGTGATGCACTAGAGGAAAGTTTTCGAGAACCGTTCTCGACGGCATATTTCGGTAATCTCAAGATAGAAAGATCCCCGCTCGATCATGCACCGAAGACAGGATTTCCCACGCGAAATGCGAGCGCTCATCGCGGCCGTCTTCCTGTTTCTCGCCGTAGGATCGGTCGTTCTACGTGGTGCCGAAGGTAAGTTCACCAAACTCCGAAGCTTCCACCCGCGGAATTAATCCTCCGAATAAGTCCCGGATTATCGTTACCACTTCTGCGTGAACTACTACGTGCAACATCGAGCGCGCGACAGGTGCTACGTTGAAACCGAGGTGCACTAATGGCGGATCTATGCAAGCATAAATTTAATAGATCTATAATGGCAAAGAAAATGCGAAAGAAATGAATTTAAGAGAAAAAAAAAGAAGAAGAGAGAAGAAGCAAAAAATGTAGATCAAGTCATCTTAAAATATTAAAACAAAATAATTATAAAATCAAAAAAAAAAAAAAAAAAAATTAAACCAATTGTCGTCTCAATGTTACTTGATAATAAAGACAACGTATATATGTCGCAATGTCGAGAATAAAGTGTCCCTGTGTGTCGCGAGATCTACCGAACTTACCGCGCTTATAAGTTTTATTTTATCATCCATAAATAAACGGATGCAAACGCTGGTTACGACGCTGTTTCGCGAAGCAGAGCTTTCTTGGTAGTTCTTAGTCACTCCGAGCGACACGGTTTCGATCGCCGAAGGCTAAAAACTGCCATGACACGCATCTACAAATATACTTTGATATATATATATGTACGTTTGATAATGAAATAACACAACGACGTCTATTACTAATTCGCATTTAGCATTTTTCTTTAGCGGTACGACTGAAAGATGATCTTGCCAAGAATTGCTCTTTCTTATACGTATATATTATACTTGTGGCCGCAACGAAAAATGTACAATAAACTAACAGCTCCTTAATGTCTCTCTGAAGACTTGAAAAAAAAAAAAAAAAAAAAAAAAAAACCCGACGGAAGGAAACGAACCGCGGCGCGGCTCGCGGGAAAACAATAATGCTCAGAGAGCGGAAATCTAGAGAAAACGCTTTTATATGCGAGAGGTATAATTTCTCCGGTGAAAAAAAAAAAGCGCGGTGTCTGCGCGTGCGTCCGACTGTCTCACCTGTGATTCGGCGAAACGAGATTTTAATGTTGCACGAATGCAGCAGGCGCGCGCGCGCTGCAGCTCGCATAACGTAAACGCGCACGAAGACGCGGAGTTCTTCGCGTGTTCAAGACCGTGGAATAATAACCCGCGGCACACACTAGCCTCCGGATGTGTGCACGGCCATTGAAAAATCAGATGAAAGGGAAAGAAACACGGACTCCCTCGGTATCCGCACATCTTGAGGGGTTGCGGAAAAAATTCAAGCCGCACGCATATACATCGTACACACACACACACACACACGTGCAAGCGTCCCCGTTACTCGATACACGCGTACATGCTCTGCACCGCCGCAGCGTTTGTAATCAAACTCCCGTATCGAGTGAAAAAAAAAGAGACTGTCCCCGATCACGCTTTGCCGCGAATTTCAATACTGCAAAAGAGAAAGATAGAAAGAGAGAGACAAAGAGAAATATAAAAAAACAAGCGAGGCAGCGAGCACTATTTTCACACGGATTTCTTGAAAGTGTGCACGCGTGCTCGTTACATCTATGCGCGGAGATTGACATCACGAATTTCGCGTATAATATAATAATAATATATACATATATATATTATATATATATATATATATATATGTATGTATCGAGCCGCATCCCTCTATAACGTTACAACTAAATTCCTCGCATAATTTGTTGTTTATTTACGCACGACTCTGTTATTATAAACACACGTGTTGCTGAAATAACTTATTTATTTACATCGAAAATATAAGGTTTTGCATGAACATGAGATAAAAAAAACTGATCAAAATTTAAAAATAGCGATATGAAGAGAACGTGAGCTCTGGATGCATCAATATATATCGTATGGCGAGCCCGCGCTCGCGCGCGCGCGCGCGATGAGCGGACTCTTTAAAAATATATCCGTGGAGAATAAATTTACGCTTATCTACGCTATTATACGATGCATACATAGATGTTATCTCGTGCGAAAAAAATGTATACATAAATCGTCGCGGGCCGGTCTCGTCGTTGATGCGTATCTTTTGCATATAAACGACATCCTGAAAATCACTTAGCGCCATTTTGCGACGTTAGTTCCGTAATTTTCGTTTGCACGAAACAATTTGGAACTATATGCGCGCGGTACATTATCGCGTGTCGTTGATGCGTTTATGGGGAAAGGTTGCATGTATAACCGCAACGTTTCAAGATGCGAGAGGTAAAGTTTCTTCAGACGCGAAAGACACGGCGCGATTGCGTGAAAGTCGCGTATGCGACGCGACACAAAATACTTTTGAAATAATAGATACTTTTCGGATAGACGCAGTCGCAGGAGTAGTTCGCGATTTCTCAATGATGTCTTTATATAAATTTTCAAACGTATTATGTAAGTTTATACGTCGGGGCGTTACGTCGCAATTACACGTCGGGAATACTTCAAATTCTAGTAATCTGGAGTCACGTCACGTGTTGGCCAGGTCCCAAGCAAGTTCTAAATCTGTGTGGCCGCTTGCTCGGGGAACTAACAAATATAATACGATAGGCCGCGCGAGAAGCGCGCGAGAAGCGCGCTAATGTGGCGAGAAGCAAGTGCAACAGAAGCTTTCTAAAAGCGGCGCCGACTGCCCGGAACGCGATATGTAACATCCGCATAGCAATGATACACAAACGTGCGGAGTAATGCAAATTGCGACGATTATGATGCTTGTTGCTTTATGACGCGCAAAATTAGCAATTCGAATATCTAAACTCGACGAAAATGTATAACGCGTCCGCGTGTGAAAGAAATATCTTCGATGCGCAAACTTTACTTGTGTTCGCATCTTAGACAGAAAAAGTCGCGGATTATATCTGCAACTAATTCTGCGTGGGTTTTTTTTTTTTTTGAAAATATATTTATTAGACGCGTAACCAAAAATCGACGAAACATCGAAAATACGTATCTGTAATATTTCTGAAATCGTGATAAATGTTTTTTATATGTTGGATACACGATACGAAAATCTCTTTCTATTACATTTTGTTTAATTACATAAAATCAATAAAAAAAAATAAAAAAAAAAACAACATGTGTGTATTGCAAAATATATGTGCGAGACTAACACTTATAAACGTGTTTGCGATTGGAGTAATTTCAATAATGGATACGCGGATAATACACAATGGATAAAACGTATTACACACAAAATGCACAGCGCACATCTCGCTTCTCTTTCCTCACTGAAAATATCTCTAAATTTATTATTGTAATATCATTGTTGTGTTTGCGATGTCACGCTAGACGCGTTTTCGCGAACGTTTCTAAAATATTGAAATATCACGTAGAGCTTTGAAGAAATCATGTTTGAAGCGAAACTCTTGTTAATGGCAACATCACGAATTTGTATTTCAACAGAAACTTGATAAAAAAAACATACTTAAGTTCTTAATAAGTTGACTTTTAAATATTATTATATAATACATGAATTTTTATATATACGCAAAAAAGAGAGAGAGAGAGAGAGAGAGAGAGAAAAATTATATATATCACGTTTTTTGTATAAGTGGCAAGAAAACTTACAATTAGGCGATACATATTTCTGTCGATGTGAAAAAAAGCTTAGCACTTGAAACGAAACGGTGTCGCGAGAAAATGTCAGCGTGACACACCTGCTGCATATGTGAACGTGTAAAATAAATTGTAGATATTTTCTCACATTTTCTATGCATGGGAATTTTCTAATATTTTCTAGACGAGATCGTACTTACACGCTGTGTATCGTCACACGAAAACAGCGACGCGAGCTTATCATCAGCCGTCGCAAAATATAAGACAGAAAATTTGTAGGATACACAGATGTGTAAAAATACACGTAAGAGGACTTGAAAACGTATATGTATATATCGATGATAAAAATATTTTACCGATAATCATTAAATGGCGCTCTTTTCAATCAAACATTACTGCAATGCTCTATCGATATAACATAGAGTTAAAAAATTTAAATCCGTATAAATTTCGACTTTGTGTCACAATCAAAAGTTCTATTAATTCTTTTTTTCTCTTTTTTTCTCTCTCTCTCTTGTGCGAGCAAAGTTTTATCAATTTACATTTCAATCAAAATGAGATTGTGAAAGAGTATTAATAATAGTCGCACCGAGAGCGTGACGAGGAAAAGTTTGGAAAATCCGGAGATATGTTTTTCTCGTTGAAACTTATGCACAAAGATAGGCGAAATTCTATCGATAATACACATTTATGTATCTCTGTCGAACTGCTACTTTAATAAGATGTATATTTAACGAAAGTACTGTTCTTCCTCCAGAACGTAGCGGAACACGTTCGAGATATAACTGTTCGATTCAACGAACCGTGAACAAGTAAGATCTGGAAATAGAAATACATCATCCGTACGCACGCAGTATCTCGACTTGAAGGTTATTTCTTTGAAAAATAGAAAGAATTACAAAAGATTGCAGTTTATTGTTTTTTTTTTTTGCAACAACACAGATTTGAGAAAAAAGCTCTTTGTTTGAATTTGCTTCAGTTGTCTTTCACTTTGTGTGTATGTAATTATTTAAATCAAAAAGTTCTTGATCCGTTAACACTTCGACACACACGGTAAAGATTACGCTCGTAAGCGTCTAACTAACATAAGATCGGAGATGCGTCAGATGCGTCTAATGGCGTTTTTAGACGCTCAACCAACACCGTCGAACATACACACACACACATACACATACAACTATTGATCAAAATTTTCTTCTCAATTGTAAGACAATTCAGCGTTTCAATAAATTTCACGTGCTCCTTCGGGTACAACGAGTTGGCGAGAAGTTATATATGTGCCGTTCGTAGTGTCGCTGTTATAAAGTTCGCTGCCTTACACGGTGCGCTTTACGACCGTTGTAAGTCTTTCGCGCGGCGAAAGGGTTAAAACTAAAGTCTTGTTATTCGCTATACACTCGTCTATCGTTTATCGAAATTACATGATCTGTGTGCGAATATATCGCGCGCGCCGGATATTTATTGAATTGATCGTCAAGCGGGAGCAATCGCACGCGCGGATTGAATAATAATTATGTTTCAAAGCAAAGGCCGATGTATAATCTGAAATTTCGCGCTCACACACACGCTCTGCGTTACATAACACAATAGAGATGTGCAAAAACATCACACAGTTCCGTTTCACGCTTATCAATCTCACTCCCGAGCTTCAACGGGGAAGTTTAAATGAAATAAGTTTTTGGACGGGTTTAGTGTGTGCGTTACGTGTGTCTTACGTAACTTCGGCGTCACTCCCGTGGTGTGGCGCCAACTCATTTCACGGGGAAGCGTGCTGCAGACGGAAATAATTACCCCTGCCGCAAATTTCACACGATAATAATAATTAGACGCACACTTTTCGCGCTCGGTATCTACCAAAATACCACCGAGTATGTGTGTACACACACGTGCGCACGCGCGCATGTTCTTCTTCCTAGTACGTGTCCCTACATGCCGGGTAAAGCGCGTAATAAATGAGGAAGATCGCGCTCTCGCAAAGCGTATAACTTTTCTTGTTTACCTCACCGCAAGAATCTATCTCAAAAAGCTGATACCTTATAGGTAAAACATATGAGGAGACAGGGACACTCAGTAGCTTCGCGCGCGCGCGCGCACACACACACACGGGGAAATATACGTTTATCTTCGTCTGTAGTCGCGCGCCGCTTGCTGTACCACGCGAACGGTTTGCGGTGTTTGGTTTCCCTTGTAAATTTACACTTAACGGATATCCTTATCGAGATGTTATCGAGCAATACCAATCTCGGTCGGACGGAAATCCTAAGTAAAACATCGATAAAGCGAGTTGGTTCGCGGATAGTTTCGTGAATAGTTTCCACGATACACATCTACATATATATCGAAGTAAGAAGATTACGTGTCGACGCGTAGCTCTTCCGCACACATTTTTTAAATATTTGATGTAAGTTATTTGTTGTAAGTTGTGCACAGCGTTTAAAATTCTAATGTGATCTTGTGTGCAGACTTTATTTGGAGACTTTTGTTGGTTAAAAAAAGAGATCTTTTATTTATATTCTTTTTTTTATTTATATTCTTTAAGTTTTAATAATTTTAAATAAGTCCAATTCTTATAAATAAATGTGTTGAAGTTCGATTTTGGTTTTTTATATCAAAAAAGTATTTTTACGCGAGCGTTAACATCCATCGGACCAGAAGAAATTTTTGCACAAGTCGCAAACTTATGAAATAGAACCGGAAAGTTTTTTTGCGTAAAAAACTGTAAAGCTAATGGCTCATGAAACATTACTCTCGAATTTAGTATAATGCCGCGTGTGGATTCGCACGGAAAGAATTTTCACGTTACATTTCGGATGCCACTAAGGGCAATACGACACGCGGAATTTGTATTGGGGTATGTAAGATGTATGCTCGGAGAAAACTTCGGTAGAGAGAATTCCGTGTCATATAAAAAGTATAACTCTGTCTTTGACGTTAGAAAACAGTGATATACGTGAATTGACGTGAATTGACGCTTGTTGTTGTGTGGCTGACAAAAATATCCGAAAAAATTCAATTGATTATATTGTCGGAAAAAATGATCGCAAGATTGTCATAAAAATTGCATAAATTTTATAAACAAACACGCGTACATAGAACAAATGTTTTAGAATTTTAGAATTGTCTCTGCTAAAGTAACTATATTTTTTATCGCTCATTTCAAAACGCATTTCACTTTTGACAGGCAAAAAAGAAAAATAAATAAAAAATAAGGGCAAGAGCTTTTTACATTTTTACGCTTTTCTTGTTGTGTTATTGCGCTATGCAGACACTAAATATCGTGTAAAAAATTATGTAAAAATATTATAAAAAAAAAATCAGAACGAAAGGTCAAAACTTAGAACCGATAAAATCGATACGGATGATTATTTTAGTACTACTCGTTGAAAATTAACGGGAAAATGAGAACGTACATTTTTGGCATACGTGTTCTTTGTGTTTAAACTCGATAATATGAATCGCAATGTTTATCAGTGTCGTATTGTGTCGCACTATTGCGAATTACGTGTGTAGATTGCAATACGTAATGTGTATCATTATCACGCGCAAATACGCATATACAATCGATCGTGTTTCACGACGACAAAAGTACGATAATATATTTATTTTACACACATCACTGTTTCGATAAATTTGCAAATGAATATTTTTTGTGATAAAGCACAACAAGATTATACATATGATAATAACCGCACACGTTTTTCCGCAATATATCTCTAGTTAGTCACGCTACATTATACAACACGTAAGTCTTTTTTTTTTTTATTATTTCGGACAGTTTTAAAATTAAAAATTTTATGACGATCAAAAGAAATTTCAATTGTTTATCGTGCGTAAATTATGTTTCTTAAAATATCGATGTACGTTTTATTCGATTAGTATACATTTAGATGATTGACAACCCCCTCTAGCTCGAAAGTTTTTAACATGCCAACACGTAGTAGCTGTCATAAAAAAAAATAACACCGAGAGGTGTTATTTTTGCGCGAAGTTTTGCTGTAACACGCTGGAAAGCGAGTACGAGAAGAGATTACTTTGCGAGCTCACCGCGCATTTACTTGAATTAAAATTGTTATAGACTTTCTCGTCGCGTCGTTTCTCATTTACCATAGCATCTTAATCGCGCGAACGATAAATTTGCATATGGACGTAAAATAGTTTTTTTTTCTTTTTATANACGTCCATTGTGTTGTGGATTAAATTAAATACGCGGGGACAGATATTTTTGCGCTGTTGCTTTCCGAAAGTTTTCCCGCGTTATACATTTCGCGCGGGATAATGCGCAAATGCGAGTTCGAAAACATGCGGAACGGCAAACCTTTGATTGTTCGTTACTTCCGGAAANGAAAATGTGATTAAAAACGTAACTTTCTCTGACAAGCGGATTGACTTGATATAATACCGTAACGCGAACGGTGAACGGTAATCGCATTGATTTTCATTTCTTTTGTGAAAAAATAATAAAGCCGCACTTTATTATAGACGTTCCCTCTCGGCAACCTTCGTTGAAATTATTTGCAAGATACGTTTTTTTCGATAAAAAGGTTAAAAATATCAAAANCCACGTGTCAACAACTATACATTCGCGCGTGTGTTTGTCTCTTATAAATTTTCGAATTCACGCTCTCTTGTTGCGCTTGTTCATTCAATATTACTTGTGTAGTANACAAGAAAACTTGTGAAATTTNAATCTCGCACTNTATCAGTGCCGTAAGATCGATATCGAATATCTATACGCGCGCATTACTCGTATTCAATCGAACATGCCATAACACGAAAATTCTCCGAAACTGCCAATGTAACCGCGGTTACCTAATGCGATATGCTTTATTCCTCGATACTTGTGACAGTGGATACATATGTGGATACATATATATGTATATAAAATGTGTTATATTCTTTTGCGTTTTTTAAAATTCACAATATCTGCGACGACTTGACATTATGCATCGCTGAAAATTTTTGTATGTCACACGCCATGTATAGGGCCGCATTTCTCGACACCCGGCTGACACGTTAATTTGTAAGCGTGTCAACTGTGTGCTCTCCTCCCCTCCTTCATCTCGCGCATGCTGTTAATTGCGAGCTTGCAGCACTGTCAAGTGCTCTGCTGAATAGCCTGCTTAATAATTATATTAATGGATCACGTGTATTCTCCGCAAGACTCAACATTGCGGGGAAAATTAATTTACGCGCTATAAACCGAACTGGTTTTATCACGCACGCACTTTGGCGTTGAACGCCAATAGATTACGCGCGCTGTTGTCTCGTAACAAAATAAAATCGTTGACCTTTAAGCTGCGCGCGAAACACTTCCTCGTGTTTATTATAATATATCGTACTTACATGGTTTAGAATAAACTGTTGCTGCCCCAGAAATAGACGCACGTGCATCTTTGTAAATATATTTATTTACCACTTTGCCTCCGGTGTTGCGAGCACGTTAACGCATTAACCGTGAACTCGTGCGTAAATTTCCTACTTGAGATATCGCGCGATAACTAGCCGATTGATTTAACGATAGAGAGGAGGTGCACTTTTCAAAGGAATATTTTTCGTTATTACCGCGCGCATCAGCTCGAACCTTAGTTTTATCACAGATGATTGCGATCTCAATTTTGCGCACCTGATATTGTTCTAGTGGGATTGGAATCTGTTTTTGTTAAGTTTCATTTTTTTTTTTTTTAATTTAATTTAGAGCAGTTATCGTTCATGATTGCAAAAGACACGAAGAACAAATAAAAACTATAATATCTCCTTTGAATGTTCTTATAATTCGATATCATATTGGAACGATTTATTTCGAACGCAAGTTACCTAAACGCAACTACATCGCAAAGTTAAACGTATAATCGAGTTTCCAATAGCGGCCGATATAAGGTCTTCTAACTTACATGAGTTCGAAGCCAGCCAACTTACGTTGTGCAAAGTTTACTTGTGCCTGATATATGATTAAAGATTACGCAACAATATGATGTTAATACATGAAGAAAGCGACAGAATAGAATCGGAGACCTATTTTTTATTAAAAAGAATACAATAAAATTACATTTTGCACTACGTTTCGTAATTATTTTTATGCAAACGTTCAATTTGGAATTTCGACTTTTTGCTTCACATTTCGAGGACGTATTATGGTATGTGTATGATGGTATACATAACATGTAACTTAGTTTCAACAATATTTGAGCAATATTAAAAAGAGGTTACGTGATTATACAAGATACTTATCAAATTAGTACAGAATCATCTCCGGAAGTATGAAATCTNTCCAACTGCAGAGAGAACAAAAATTTGATTCAAAATTATTTCTTTTCAAGTTGCTATCTCTCAATTTTTCTTCGTCAAATTCTTAATAATTAATCTCACCTCAAAGAAAAAAAATTCACGAGATTGATAAAATCTCTCTTGAAATTATGTAATTAATTATTACACTGAAATTATGTAATTAATTATCTTGGATGGTTGTATTAATTAGTTTCAAGCGTCTATTAAAGTCAAATGTATCGGTAAAGAATATGCAACATATATATTGTTCTGTACACACACTGTTCTATTTAATAAGCTCACAATATATTCGACTCGGTATTTGTGCTCGCGCTAACTTCCGTGAGATAGAAACAAGAGAAAACGATGAATCTGGAATGGCGAATCCACGTGAAATGAAAGACCCGGGTTCTCAACGCGGCAGTTCGCTAAACACAAGAGAGTAGCACTAGTTGGTCTTGCTAGTTAACAACTTTGATATATGTGATTCTACTGACTTGTCTCTTTTGTGTGGACAAATTCTCTATGACAAGTCTCTACGGAACGTGAGACAGATGAGAGTATTTGCTGAAATGTTATAATTCCGTTTCGAAAATTGAGAAAAAAAGCCTACAAGCTTTCAAAGATCAAAAGTAGCTGTTATTTGTGAAAGAATTCNTAAAGACGTTTCAAACAGCTTGGGACTCAATTACAAGTTTTAGCTTGCAATATGTATATTGTTCTCAACAAAAAAAATTGTTCAAAACAAAAAAAAAGAAAAATTATTAGCAATTTATTGGAACATTTGCAACGTCTTAATGTATTTTCTTTAAACAACTACCCATAGTATTGAAATAAAAAAATTGAAGGTGTTCGTCAAAGGCTATTTGAAATGATCAAAAATTTAAAAATAAGAATTTTCAAATTAATTTACTTTTCTCCGTGGCGACAAAAGTTTTTACGAGAAGTTTTCGAAGGTTTACGAGATTCCATACGCGCGTTTTATTTCGTTCCACTATACGTACATATGATCATACGTGTCAGACATCGCTAGCTCACGTGTCAAAAATTTGTCAGTTAAATTTCGAACATTTTATTCATCTCGCAGTTACGATTTCTCGNCAACGAAACGGAAAAACCATCAATCATTTTTCCGTTTAAATATATGACGCAAAAGTTCACATGTATCTGTTTATTGCCAGTGCACACGTTTTTCCTTCTATTATCCAAATAAAAAAAGTATCGATAGCATTTGTCTAAAGTGTATTTGTACTCGCGACAATTCGGCACAAAGGCAAATAACACGTGATTATAAAACTCGAATCTCTCTCATCTTCGAGACTGAACGGATATTTCGCTTTTTGACCAAAGTCCGATGACCGGACAAGAACGCGGCGATATCGGAAATCTAAATATTTGATGTGGCAAAATATTGAAATCATGTGCATCCCGCGCGTGGCAAACATACGGAGATATAACTTTTCCCTCACGATCTATCATTCCGCGACTTGAGNCCAGAGTGAGCGACGAATAAATTCTCGGGACGATTTGAGACTCGAGACACGAACTCAATTCTGGATTGCTGCGAGCGCTCTACTTAGGAACAACGTTCGCACTCAATCGCGTTGATCTCGCTGAAAATGTCAGAAAGGAAGTGTGAAAAAGAGTGTATGTGTCAGAAGTCCACCGTCGCCGCTGTTTTATTTATATACGTTTTATATATTCCGCGGTCGATTCGAGCGCTATTTTTTTTGGCAAGACGAATATCGAATTTCGATGTTANTTTCGCGAGTCACACGAACATAAAGACGACGATATATAATTTCGAATAAAGCATTTAATCAAATTTGCAGTTGTGACAAAAGATATTCGCGATGCGGTATTGAATTCTGATATCACATGCGAAATAGAGGTGTAATATTTTTCGTGATCGAACTCAATTTTTGTCAGATACACGACGTTTATTCCCACACACAAGCGTAGTTTCTAATCGAGACCGCACCGGATTAAAATGCTCCCCGCGGATAGCAGCGGCATGCAACTTCGCCAATCNCGCGGATGCGCGATAAATCGATCGTAAATTTTTTACACGTTGTCTGGCAGTTTTTTTTTTCTCGCTCAATCTTGCGCAACATATAATTCGGCTGATGAATGATACTCGTAAAATAACCTGGAAACAATAACCNATCGCAAAGTTTACGAGCGCAGAAAAACGTGCAACACACACGCACGCACACATTGCAACGCAACAAATAAATATATTCGAATATTTAATTAACATAACAATTACGCGAATTATCTGTAAATAGCGATTATCTAATGTCTATACCATTTAGACAATTACAATGTTTGATATAAATTAAATTTATACGGGAAAATTTAATTAAATATACAGATAATGGGTTAAATTTAGTTAAAACGTCCCGTGATATCACGTCGTGATATCGATTTTAATCTGTCCAAATGAATTTTGTGGTGTTCCAGTTAAATTTCTATTCGGAGAAATAAAATATCTCTTTTTTATGTATTAACCAACTTTAGAAGCAAAGTTTTTTAATATTTTCTTCCCAGAGAATCTCGAACAACAAATTTGCTTTCTAATCAGATTATATTTCTCAGCGGATATTAAATTTTCGCGGAATACTCTAAGTAACAACTAATGAACATGAAAGAATTTATTGCCCCATAGTTGCCCCAACCGATAAACTGTGTTAGCGATACTAGGATACCAAGACAAATGATAAACGAGAAACAATGATTCAAAATCGATTTTCTATATTGCCGGAAACGACCAAGTTCGGAACACGTATTTGTATCTTCGCGATACATAGAGAAAGTTAAACGAGAAATGTATTGCTCTGAAACTTAAATCACTTTAGTATACTGCGTATCGCTAAAAACACGAGCTTAACACACAAAGGTTAACGTTTTGTTACTCGTTTTGCACGCGGAACGTCAAAACATATTTTGTCATTTTAGNTAGCATTCAATTTAGAAACTTTGCGCTTGCAGTCTTGGTTGTGGGAGTCATATTTTTCTGATTTCCCCGACAAATTGGCCACTCGCACAGAGAGAAAAGTTGGCTATCACTCAAACATCAAACAATCACGGGCAATTATACTTTGTACTTGGTTTGCTCGTGTTGCACTGGAAAAAAAAAAAAAAAAAACGCTGAAGAGATTGACGTAACGTATAAAAACGTAATTCCACATTTTGCCGCGCAACACAGTCGAGCCGGTTAACACGGGAACGTGTTTTCCGCTCGCAAGTCCAATGCCGAAAATAGCGCGAGTTACGCCGACGTATTCGTCGTTACGTGTCCAAAAACGTGCCGTAAGTTTTCCTTCTAGCTACACCACGCGCACGTGTTCGTTTCGATACACTCGCGAAATGTCTCTGTATCTAGACGGGCCGCTGCTGGCCGCGGAATCGGCGTTCTCTTAAATATATCAATCTGGCGAACTGGAAATGTAATATCCGTTACATATCTCATGGATGACAGTGGATGTGGAGTTATGACGGCGGACTCGCGCGTGTGTTTTCTATATGCCGAGAGAGAGAGAGAGAGAGAAACGCTTTATAAAATGTCGAATTTTGTTCCCGCGAGAAGAGGCCAACCGTCGGCTTCGATAGCTAACACACATCATGGAAAATTTATATTTTCTACGATTTCTG